>NW_024070201.1:8160948-8269122 GCF_014754425.2 Oryx dammah
CTTTCACTTTTCACTTTCATGCACTGGAGAAGGCAATGGCACCCCACGCCAGTGTTCTTGCCTGGAAAATCCCAGGGACAGGGGAGCCTGGTGGGCTGCCATCTATGGTGTCACACAGAGTCAGACATGACTGAAGTGACTTAGCAGCAGTAGCAGCATAGCACTAAAATGCTTTCCCACAGTTAGGGAAACAATCAAAAAAACAAAGACAACCTACTGGATGGGAGAAGACATTTGTAAACAATATGTCAGATAAGGGGTTAATACCCAAAATATACGAAAAACTAATACAACTCAATATCAAATAAGCAAACAACCTAATTTAAGAAAAGATGATGACTTGAATAAACATTTTTCCAAGGAAGACGTACAGATGGTTAACAAACACATGAAAAGATGCTTAATGTCCATAATTATCAAGGAAATGCAAATCAAAACCATAATGAGATATCACCTCATACCTGTCAGAATCCCTATTATCAAAAAGACAACAAATAAGTGTTGGCAAGGATGTGGAGAAAAGGGAACACTCATGAAGTGTTGGTGAGACTGTAAATTTGTGCAATCACTGTGGAAAATAATATGTAGGTGCCTCAAAAGTCTAAAAATGTGACTACTATATAACCCAGCAACTTCAGTCTTGTATACTTATCACAAAAAAAGAAAGAAAGAAAGAAAGAAATATAGTAATTAGAAAAGATATATTCTCCCCTATGGTCATTGTGGCTTTGTTTACAATTGTTAAGATATGGAGCCAACTAAATACCCACCAATAAATAAATGAAAGAAGATGTGGAGCATAGATTTACACAATGGAATATTACTCAGCCATAAAATAGAATAAAATCTTGCCATTTATGACAATGTGGATGGACCTATGGCATATTATGCTAAGTGAAATAAGTAAGACAGAGAAAGATATATGCTGTATGATTTCACTTACAAGTGGAATCTAAAAAACAGAGCAAATACACAAACATAACAGAAAAAGAGTTATAGAGAGGAAGTATGCTGTTGCCAGAGGGGAGGTGAGGGAGGAGGAAAGAAATAGGTCAGGGATATTAAGAGGTGCAAACTTCCAGATGCAAAATAAGTGAGCCATGGGTATAAAATGTATATTGTGAGGTACATAGTCAATTAACTATACAATATCTTTGTATGGTGGCATATCATAAACAAAGTATTGTGATCATTTTGAAATGTATAGAAATATTGAATCACATGTCTTGTACCAGGAACTAGTGTAGTATTTAGGGCAATTTATACTGCAAAAACAGGCAAGCAATCTTATAGAGAAAAGATCAGGTTTGTGGTTACCAGAGGCAGAAGAGTAGAGGTGGGGGAGAGGGAGAATTGAAAGAAAGCACTGAAAATGTACATTTATAAACAGGCATTAGGGATAATGTAAAATGTGCTTGTATGCTTAGTTTCTCAGTCATGTCTGACTGTTTGCAACCCCGCAGACTATATAGCCCACCAGGCTCCTCTGTCCATGGGATTTTCTAGGCAAGAGTACTGGAGTGGGTTGCCATTTCCTCCTGCAGGTGATCTTCCTGACCCATGGATCGAACCTGCATCTCCTGCATTGCAGGCAGAGTCTCTTACTGCAGAACCACCAGCGAAGCCCCTGTAATGTACAACATGACTAATCTAATTACACTGTGTATTTTATATGTGAAAGTTATTGAGAGTAAATTCTAAAGAGTTCTTGTCAAAAGGAAAATTTTTTCTATGTCTTCAATTCTGTTGTCTATATGGGATCATGGATGTTCATTAAACTTATTGTGATAGTCACTTCATTATGTATATAAGCCAAATAATCATTCTGTACATCCTAAGCTTACACAGTGCTGTATGTCAATTATGTCTCAATTAAACTGGAAGAGAAAATATAATTGTAACTTCTTAAACTGCAGTATATTGAAGGGGAACCTTTGCAACTCTTCCATACTTTCTCTCTTATGGTTCTGATGAGAACTAAACTTTGGATAGCAATAAATTAGATAGATTAAAAAAAAGGAACTATAAAACATTGTTGGAAGAAGTCATGAGGCTGTAACCTCAAAGTCATCAGCAGGCTGGACCCAGACAATTGGAGGCTCCTTACCTCTTCCTCAGTCCTCAGAATGTGTGTTGTACACACAGTACCCACAGCCAGAGCTGTTTTCAGGGACTCAGCCTTGAGAGAGCAATGTGTTATTGAGACCATCTGGACTGAATGTGTTTCTGAGCCCCGTTAAGACCTCTATATAAAATTTGAAGATTATGGCCAGCTAGTGCAAGATTCTATTTTTCTTGTGGTTGCTCAAGACATACCTGGTATGTGATTCCTTTGGTTATTAAACCTGCCATCTATCAATCTGGAGTGATTTGGCTCTTTCTTTGGTTTATCCTTGCCCTTGTGTATGGGTGCCAATTTCATATTTCAGCCAGGAATTCATGAGATTTTGAACCAACAACTGTTAAGTTTGTCCATCTACTGACTTCACATGCACAGTGATGGGGAAGAGCCCATGAGAAAGTAGATGGATGGGCAACAACTGAGCACAGACAAAAAGCATTCTCTGGGAAAGGCTGCCCAACACCAAGAGCTTGATTTGACTCCTGTGGTGGTTAAATCTGTAATGTGAGAAGGATCCATAAGCTCTCCTACTCTAACTCCACCCATAAACACTGGCCCCACTTAACCAGCTCCCTTAACTCTGATTTCATGCTCATCAAGCAATCTCGGGACTGTTAATTTTGTTTCCAAATAGATCTGCTTGTGGATGCCAAAGGGTGTTTTGCCATACTGACAAGCACATTTTAGATGAACATGAGTTGACTTTCTCACCGAACATGAACAAACTGGGTCCCTGTTTATATTTCAGTCAGTTGTGAGTTTGGCTTGCTGGAGTCATTTTCCCTACACATAGCCGATCCTGTGACATGGTTGTAATAAATATACTGCACTTTCAGAGTTGAGAACTAGGACTGGAACCATGCAACCTCCCTGTTTCTTTGGTTTCCTTACAGTCCTTTTTTCCCCTCTTTAACACATAGGTACTCTAGGATAATGGTGAAGCTTTGGATTTTTGGGTGTTTGTGAGACAGAGTTTTACTTTGCTCTTATGAATGTGTATTTCAGGGAAGAATTTCTGCTTCATAGAGGATGGTAAGGGGTGAACCTGCTACCACTCCATAAATTATTTAAAAGTGGATGAGAGAAGGCAGTTTAAATCTTACAGCATGGGAAAAATTATCCTGTTGCACTCCAAGTCCCAGAGGGAGAGGCAATGAGCCCAGATGGATACTATGCATGTGGTAGGTTGCATTGTCCTTGAAGTTTGGCACACTCAAAGATAATCTGCATAGACTCTCAGGGCCTGTGGAAGACTACCTTCACAGTAGTTTATTCTCCAGAGGAATGGAAGGCAGGAAAGAATTCCAAGAAGGGAAATAGGTGTGCAAATTCTGTGAAGCACAGTCAGCATCTGCCGGTTTGGTTGCAGTAGAGGATTTCTCAGAGGAGTTAGACAGACACAATCAGAGAGGAGACTTGGGATCAGATTTTAAAGGTTTATAAATAGCTAAAGAGTTCAATGTTTCCAAAGAGTTCTAAATGATCACTCTATGGAGTCCTTAAGTGCAGATTCTAGAGGTCTTCTACTTCAGTCTCACTATATATAATGAAAAGAGTATGGGCGAGGATGTATGATACTGTTGTGATTATATAGCCAACTGGTCAGTGGCAAAATAGGAACAGTTCTAATTTCTGCAGCATAATCATTGTTTAATTCATAGTAAATACCTTTTAAAGTCACATGATTTTCCCACGATATATGCTCAAAGTCCACTTAGTCGATTTGTAATTTAAAAATTTACAGAGAGAGGAAATGGAGATATTTATTACCCTTTACCTCAACTGTCCTCCTAATTTTCATGACTGGCTACATGTCTCTCCTGAGACAGGTAGCACTCTGACTTGTAGTGACATTATGTGGTGAAACTTTGGGCTATGTTGAAGTCTGCACAAAGAGAATTGGGTAGTCTTCACCAACCCCAGTCCATGGATGGAAGATCACACAGAAATCAATGATGAAGCTTAAGGATGAAGACTAGAGAAGCAGAGGATGAATATGCTGATCTTCCTGATCCCAGGAATCAGTTGACAGTCTATATTTATACCATTAGCTCAGTAGATGAGAAACTTCCTTGCCAAGTCTTACTACTTATAGGATTCTAAGACTGAGTCCTAATGAGAATAATGCCTGCCACTGAGTGGTATTCCAACCAGAGAGTGAAGAAGTAGATTCAATAATCAGAACACAACAGAGAGCAAGGAATTCAGAGACACAGTCTTTTGGTGTTCTCGTCATATCCCTGGGATGTGAGCGATCTGATCACAAAAATTGTCCCATTAGCAGTGAAACTAACTTCTTTCCTGTCTTCCAAAATGGAATATGACTTTGATTAGGTCAGGGACCTGTCTGTATTGTTACCACTATACCCTCCAAACATCAAGTGGAAGGCCTGACACATAGTAAACAATAAAAGTTGCTGAGTGAGTAAACAAATGAAGGGCCACTACTTTCTCTTTTTTCCAGGTTTTATAGAGATGAAATTGATATACATCCCAGGCTTCCTAGGTGGCACAGTGGTAAAGAAACCACCTGCCAGTGCAGGAGGCAAAATAAACTCGGGGTTGATCCCTGGGTCAGGATGATTCCCTGGAATAGGAAATGGCAACCCACTCCAGCATTTTTGCCTGGGAAATTTCATGGACAGAGGACCCTGGCAGGCTACAGTCCATGAGGTTGTAAGGAATCGGACACAACTGAGTGACTGAGGACGCATGCACAGAATTAATACACATCATTGTATAAACTTAAGGCATATAGAAAAATGCTTTGACATATATATCGTGAAATTATTATAGCAGTAAGTTTAGTTAACATCCATCTTCCCATAGATAAAATAAATATAAATATTAAAAGACTTTTCTTGTGATGAGAAACCTCAGAATTTACTATCTTAATAACTTTCCTATATCATATAGCAGTGTTAACTATAATTGTTATGTTGTACATTACATCCCTAGTACTTATTTATCTTATAACTGGTAGTTTGTACTTTTTGATTGCCTTCCTCCTATTTCCCCTTTTCCCACCTCCATCTCTGGTAACCACAAATCTGATCTCTTTTTTCTATGTCTTCAATATTCTATATACAAGTGAGATAATACAGTATTTGCCTTTCTCTGTCTGACTCATTTCAGTTAGCATAATGCTGTCAATGTCCATCCATGCTGTTGGAAAAGAACTGTCTCTTTTTTAAAATGAATGAATAATATTCAGTTGTGTGTATGTGTATCTCAAAATTTCTTTATTCATTCATCAGTAGACACTTATTAACCTATTTCTATGTCTTGCTTAAAAATATAGGGATGCAGATATCTTTTTAAGCTTGGGTTTTCAATCCCTGTGGATATATTCCCAAAATTGGAATTGCTGAATCATATAGTAGATTTATTTTTAACTTTTATGAGCATCCTCCACACTATTTTCCAAAGTGGCTATGCTGGTTGACAATCCCAGCAAGAGTGCACAAGTATTCTTTCTCCAAATCCTTGTCAGCACTTTTTCTCATGCCTCCTTCCCCTCTGTTCTCTCCCATCTCAACAACAACATCCAGAGGTTTTTTTTTTTTTTTTCTAAATGATTTTTCTGTTTATTTTTAATTAGAGGATAATTGTTTTACAAAGATGTGTTGGTTTCCTCCCTCTTGAGCCTCCCTCCAGCACCTCTTTCCACTCCTCTAGATTGTTACAGAGTACCAGACTGGGGTCCCTGTGTTATATAGCACTTTCCCACTAGCTATCTGTTTTAAACACAATAGTGTACATATGTCAATGCTACAACCTTCCAATCCTCACCTTCCACAACTGTCTTTAAGTCCATTCTCTACATCTGTGTTTCTATTCCTGCCCTGAAAATAGGTTCATAAGTACCATTTTTCTAGATTCCATATACATACATTAATATATTTACTTTTCTCTTTCTGCCTTACTTCACTCTAATAGGCTCTAGTTTCATCCACCTCAATTCAAGTGACTCACTTTTGTTCCTTTTTATGACTGAATAATATTTCATTGTATATATGTACCACAACTTCTTTATCCATTCATCTGTCATTTAGGTTGCTTCCATGTCTTGGCTATTGTAAATAGTGCTGGAATGAACATTGGGGTACATGTGTCTTTTTGAATTGTGATTTTCTGTGGATATATACTCAGTAGTATTACCATGCAAATGCACTCATTTTAGATGCTAGCAAAGTAATGCTAAAATTCTCCAAGCTAGACTTGATCAGCATGTGAATTGAGAACTTTCAAATGTTCAAGCTCAATTTAGAAAAGGCAGAAGAACCAGAGATCAGATTGTCAACATCCATTGGATTGGGGAGAGTTCCAGAAAAAACATCTACTTCTGCTTTATTGACTATGCCAAAGCCTTTGACTGTGTGGATCACAACAAACTGGAAAATTCTTAAAGAGATGGGAATAGCAGATCACTTTACTTGTCTCCCAAGAAATCTGTATTTCTCAGGTCAGGACAATGGACTGGTTCCAAATCGGGGAAGGAGTCCCTCAAGGCTGTATATTGTCACCCTGCTTATTTAACTTATATACAGAGTGCATATGTGAAATGTCAGGCTGAATGAAGCACAAGCTGGAATCAAGAGTGTAGGGAGAAATATCAATAAACTCAGATATGCAGATGACACCACCCTTATGGCAGAAAGTGAAGAACTAAAGAACCTCTTGATGAAAATGAAAGAGGAGAGTAAAAATGCTGGCTTAAAACTCAACATTCAAAACACTAAGATCATGGCATGCGGTCCCATCACTTCATGGCAAATAGATGGGGAAACAATGGAAACAGTGACAGACTTTATTTTCTTGGACTCCAGAATCATTACAGATAATGACTGCAGCCATGAAATTAAGAGATGGTCCTTGGAAGAAAAGCTATGACAAACCTCAGTTCAGTTAAGTCACTCAGTTGTATCTGATTATTTCCCACCTCATGGACTGCAGCATACCAGGCCTCCCTGTCCATCACCAACTCCTGGAGTTTACTTAAACTCATGTCCATTGAGTCAGTGATGCCATCCAACCATCTATGACAAATCTAGACAGCATATTAAAAAGCAGAGAGATTGGTTTACCAACAAAAGTCTATATAGGCAAAGCTGTTGTTTTTCCAATAGCCATGTATAAATGTGAGAATTGGACCAAAGAAGGCTGAGTGTCAAAGAATTGATGCTTTTGAACTGTGGTGTTGAAGACTCTTGAGAGTCCTTTGGACTTCAAGGAGATTGAACCAGTCAATCCTAAAGGAAATCAGTCCTGAATATTCACTGGAAGTGAGAGGGTAACAGGCAGGAAGGCCAGGGGTCTCCAAATGGAGGAAATAGGCTGCAAGTGTCAGACATTTTTATCTATCTTAAGCAGCAGGGGGAAACAAACCAGTGATTTTTTTTCCTTCTCTATACAAATTTAAAAGGAGGTTTCTCTTAAAATACTGTGTTGCCATAATGACACCTGGTTTCACCTGAAGTTAACCTTGAGTTAACCAAACCTTGAGTTAACCAATGCATTTTTCTTATGGAAATGTTTGTCTTAAGCTATGTTAATGTACTATGCATTTACCCTAAACTCTGTCTTCAAGTTGGTTCTGCCTAATGGCTCAGAACAGACTTGACAAACCAGTATGTTATACTCAGACATTGTTCCCCTAATCTATGTAAACGAAACTATTTGTATGGTGATCTGCCCTTCTGCAAGATTCAAGTCAGTCCTTTTATGGCCTAGGATGACTCATCTGGTGCCAAGATTATCCCCAAATACATCTTATGGATGAGGGGCCTGGTGCCATTCTGAGTTTTAAGACATTCCTTTCTTTCATTAACAAACTGCTAGTGACTATATATGGAGTAGGGAATGGCAACCCACTCCGGTGTTCTTGCCTAGAGAATCCCAGGGACGGGGGAGCCTGGTGGGCTGCCGTCTATGGGGTCGCACAGAGTCAGACACGACTGAAGCGACTTAGCAGCAGCAGCAGTGACTATATAACATCCAGCTGAATACTAGCAGGGGGGTACTCTTTTTGCCCCCTTCTGATGCCTATGTCAGAAGCTTTCTCTATCTCCTTTATACTTTAATAAAACTTTATTACACAAAAGCTCTGAGCAATCAAGCCTCGTCTCTGGACCCGGATTGAATTCTTCTCCTCTGGAGGCCAAGAATCCCAGCATCTTTTTGTGGTTCAGCAACAGCCTTTCAGAAGGACTGATTCTGAAGCTGAAACTCCAATATTTTGGCCATGTTATGCAAAGAACTGACTCACTAGAAAAAACTCTGATGCTGGGAAAGATTGAAGACAGGACAAGAAGGGGATGACAGAGGATGAGGTGGTTGGATGGCATCACCGACTCTATGGACATGAGTTTGAGCAAGCTCCAGAAATTGGTGAAGGACAGGGAAGCCTGGTGTACTGTAGTCTGTGGGGTTCAAAGAGTTGGACACGACTGAGCGAATGAATTGACTGATGCCCAGTAGTGGGATTACTGGGTCATATGGTAGTTTCATTCCTAGTTATTTTAAAGGAATCTCCATACTGCTCTTCATAGTGGCTGTTTCAGTTTACATTCCCAAAAACTGCAAGAGGGTTTGGTTCCTTTTTCTCCACATCCTCTCAGGCATTGTAGATTTTTTGATGATGCCATTCTGACTGGTGTGAGGTTAGATCTCATTGTAGTTTTGATTTGCATTTCTATAATAATAAGAAGTGTTGAGCATCTTTTCATGTGTTTGTTGGCCATCTGTATATCTTTGGAGAAATGACTGTTTAGGTCTTATGCCCATCTTTTTGAGAAAAAACAGAGAAGACTCAAATCAATAAATTTAGAAATGAAAAAGAAGTCACAACAAAAACCACAGAAATACAAAGTATCATAAGACACTGCTATGAGTAACTATATGCCAATAAAGTGGACAACCTAGAAGAAATGTGCAAATTCTTAGAAAAATACAACCTTCCAAGACTAAACCATGGAGAAATTGAAAATATGAACAGAGTGCTGGGCCAGGCTCCCTGAGTTATATGGTAGCTTTCCTCTAGTTACCTATTTTACACATGGTAGTGTATATATGTCAATGTTTGGATGTTTCTTTTAAATTAAGAAGCAACAAATAATATAAAAAACAAACAAACATGAGCAGACCAATCACAAACACTTAATTCAAAACTCAAAAATCTTAGAACCAACAAAAGTCCAGGGTCAGATGGCTTCACAGGTGAACTCTATCAAAATTTTAAAGCAAGTTAATACCTATTCTGCTCAAATTCTTCCAAAACATTGCAGAAGGATAATCACTCCCAAACTCATTCTCTGATGCCACCATTACCCTGATAACCAAAACCAGAAATGTTGTCACAAAAACAAAAATTATAGGCCAATATCACAGATGAACATAGATGCAAAAATCCTCAACAAAATACTAGCAAATACAATCCAATACAACATATTAAAACAATCATATACCATAATCAAGTGGGATTTATCCCAGGGATGCAAGGTTTCTTCAATATGTGCAAATCAATCAATGTGATACACCACATTAGCAAATTTGAAAGATAAAAGCCATATAATAATCTCAATAGATGCAGAAAAATATTTTGACAAAATTCAACATCCATTTATGATAAAAACTCTCTGGAAAATGGACATAGAAGGAACTACCTCAACATTATAAAGAACATATATGACAAACCCACAGCAAACATTATACTCAGTGGTGAAAAACTGAAAGCATTTCCTCTAAGATCAGGAACAAGACAAGGGTGCCCACTCTCATCACTATTATTCGATACAGTTTTGGAAGTCCTAGCATAGAAACCTAGAAACCAGAGAAAAAAAAAAGAAATAAGAGGAATTCATATTGGAAAGGAAGTAAAACTCTCACTGTTTGCAGATGACATGACAATATACATAGAAAACCATGAAGATATCACAGAAAACTCTAAGAGTTAATCTGTTAATTTAGTAAAGTTGTAGGATATAATATTAATACACAGAAATCACAGCATTTGCTGTCACTCTTTCTAATAATGGGCATTCTAACAAACATAAGGTGATATCTCATTGTAGTTTTTATTTTCATTTCCCTAATGACTAGTAGTCATGTGCTTTTGAACCATGGTGCTGACGAAGACATTTGAGAGTCCCTCAGACTGAAAGGAGATCAAAGTAGTCAATCCTAAAGGACATAAATCCTGAATATTCATTGAAAAGAGTGATGCTGAAGCTGAAGTTCCAATACTTTGGCCGCCTGATGTGAAAAGCCAACTAATTGGAAAAAGACTGTGATGCTGGAAAAGATTCAAGGCAAAAGGAGATGGGGGCAACAGAGGATGAGATGGTTAGACAGCATCACCAACTAATGGACGTGAATTTGAGCAAATTTCAGGAGACAGTGAAGGACAAGGAAGGCTGACATGCTGTAGTCCATGGGGTTGCAAAGTTGGACACAACTTGGTGACTGAACAACAGCAACGATTAGTAAGGTTGAGCATATTTTCATATACCTGTTCACCATTTGTATATCTTCTTTGGAAATATTCCTGTCCCACCTGGTCTTTTGACTATTTTCTCAATAGGATTGTTTGCTTTTTTTTTTTTTTTTGCTATTGAATTGTACAAGTTCTTTGTATATTTTGGGTATAAACCCCTTATCAGATATTGTTTGTAAATATTTTCTCCCATTTAATAGGTTGTCTTATAATTTTGTTGATTATTTCTTTTGCTGTGAAGAAGCTCTTAGGCTTGATGTAGTCCCTCTTGTTCATTTTTGGTTTTGGTGCTTGTGCTTTAGGTGTCATATCCAAAAATCCTTGTCAAGACCCATGTCAAGGAGTTATTATCCCTTTGTTTCCTTTTAGAAGTTTATGGTTTCAGGTCTTACATTTAAATCTTTAGTAAATTTGGAGTTGATTTTCATGTATCTACCACTTTCTTTTGACAACACTCTCTGTTATCTCTTATGTCTTCTAGTATTTCATTTAAAACATATACACCTGATTGTATTAGAGCTTTTTCTTCTACAGTGTTTTCCTAGAAAAATAATTGTAACACTTTAGATTTCACTGCTACTACTTATGGTTTCTTAGGCAAATTCTAAGAAATACTGATGAAATTCCCCTTGTCAACTTAAATGCCTCAAGGTTATCTTTTTATGGAAGAGATTTGTACAGTTTGTGAAATCTGTGCAAAATTCCCATTACAAGTTATTGAGGTCTAGTCAAAGGGACCAAAAAATCCCAGGAAGAACCCATAGGAATTTTTAAAAAGTTTAACTATCATGTCTGTTTTTTAAGTAGACAAGTCATATAGACATTGAGTAATTTTCATGACATGTCTTGGAAAAGGCAGAATATAGCCTAGTTTGAGCAGATCAATAATCACATTTACAGTTAAATAGAAAGTTAACATTTGGCTTTAAGGAAAAACTTTAAAAAGAAACTATATGTTAGCTTTTGAGACAGAAATGAGAAGCAAATAGAGATATAGGCCTTGGTAATTAGAGCCTTGGATATTTAAATAAAAACATTTATCTGTGTCAACTTTACTATGCTTCAGATATTTCTTTTTTTCTTTTCTTTCTTTCTTTCTTTTTTTTTTTTTAACAAGGAGTTCAACCTTTTCAAGGATCTGGTTCTCCATTATTATTTTTGTGATTTTGCCCAGTCTCTATTAAAGGTCTTTATGACTTATAATTTAAAATCAGAGTGGATTAAAATTAAATTTGAGATTCACTTTTGGAGTAATTTCAGAATGTAAGATTTAGATCCATCTAACATTCATTGAGTTTCTTCTAGGTACCAGGCATCTGCTTAAAACTGGGAATAAAAGGGTGAACGAGACAGACATGATCCTTTCCCCCAGAATTTATAATTTAGCAAGAATAAGACATACAAACTCACAATTGAAAGCAGATAAAGCAGAAGGTCCCCAGAGAGGGAGATCCAGGCATGGTTTTCTTGACATCAGTTCAGTTCAGTTGCTAGGTTGTGTCCAACTCTTTGTGACCCCATGGACTGCAGCACGCCAGGCTTCCCTGTCCTCACCATCTCCCAGAGCCTGCTCAAATTCATGTCCATTGAGTAGGTGATGCCATCCAACCATTTCATCCTCTGTCGTCCCCTTCTCCTCCAGCCTTCAATCATTCCGAGCATCGGGGTCTTTTCCAGTGAGTCAGTTCTTTGCATCAGGTGGCCAAAGTATGGAGCTTTACCTTCAGCATCAGTCTTTCCAGTGAATATTCAGGACTGATTTCCTTCAGGTTTGACTGGTTCGATCTCCTTGAAGTCCAAGAGACTCCCAAGAGTCTTCAACTCCACAGTTCAAAAGCATCGATTCTTCGACACTCAGCTTTCTTTATGGTCCAATTCTCATAAGATACGAGGCAGAGGTTCCTAGATTTTAATCCTGTGTGATTAAAAATTCTAGAAAATCCAAAGCTGAAACGTTCTCTTTGTGCATCCTTTTGGAAAGTAGGTTGTCAGAGTAGAAGAGAAAATGTGTTCTCCCTTGAAACCCAGCTGTTTGGAGCATCTTTCTTATTATTTACACAGAATACTCTGGGCAGTCCTTTGCTGTCAGCCTATATATCTAACATCATCCTTTCTTCCCTTCCCTTTACCAATTGTATCTCAAAAGAGATGAGAATGGGCTTCCTTCACCCACTTGCACACTTGTATACTTCCTTGTCAATAAAGTTACCATGTATCTGCTTGTTCAAGGAGCGTCAGATTTAGAAACCCCAATGGGGATGTGTGTTGCTGATCTTGCTTGTGACTCCAGTTGTCTTGCAGTTCACACTGTTTGCTGAACCCAGGGTAGGCAAGGCAAGAGCTAAGAGGCAGGAAAGAGACTGGAGGGACCATAGGAGCTGTAGACACATTTATTCTCTCCTGGCTGGTTCAGCAGCCATAACAGTATTTTCTTCTAGCTGTCACAGTAGCTGTAGCAATAGACACTCTATATTCTCTGCTCTCGTGGCTGACCCAATGGACATAGCCGTGATGCAGCAGTAATATAGGCATACTGCACAGAACAACTTGTGACCAAACGTGTATCTCATGACGCACATGCTCAGTGCTTTAAGTGATCTCAGCTGTTACACAGTCATCATTTACAATATGTGGGGTGAAAGGGCCTGAACACGCCATCTTGGCTAATTTGCTTCTCCCCACAGGATGCAACAACCTATATTTACAGAGACAGAATAAAGAGTGTAACTTCCTCAGTGGACTGAAAGTCAGACTCTGCTCTGCAGTTGAACTGTCTTGAGGCCTCAGCAAAGCATTTAGTGTCTCTTTCCTCCTTGTAAATAAGGTTGTTGGGAGGATTACATGTGATCGTGTATGTAGCACTCTTCCTGGCTTAGTAAATATTAGTTGCTATTGACTGTGGAGTTGCTCTAATACAGTATTTAATTCTAGTCCAGGGGCCCCCATCATATCAAAATCTCCAAGCCCATCATACAGCACTGTCTTCTCTCTTTTCTTGAATTAAAAGTATTTTATTTTGAGTTACATATCCAGTAATATTTTTTGAGAACTTATTCTATACAATAACTGGATAATGTACTGCAGAATATTTTAGAATCTTATATTTACTTTGTCACATTCAAACTTCAAATTACTCCTTGCACGTGGCACTATCATGAGCATCTTACACCTGCTAATCATAAAAACTTGGAGAAATTAAATGACTTGCCTAAGGCTATGCAGATGAAAATTGACAGAGCTGGGATTCAATACATACAGTCTGTCTGACATTATACCAATTCCCACTATACTAAGTTGACTTTCCTGATGCTACTGTAGGAGAGGAGTGTGGAGAAACAAACTTTCTCCTTAAGTTTGACTAAATGATAATGCGACTACTTTTCAAAGATTCTAGGTTATGTTGACATCATGTGGTCATGGTCTAAGTCACAAAGAGTTGTGTTTTTAAAATGGCCTTCACATTTTGACTTTGGTTCTTTAGAGTACTATCATGGGAATAACTTCTTGTCCATCTCTACTTTCCATGGATACTCAATTTTGTCCAAATATCTATCCTGGCTTCACAAAACTATATACTTTTAAGGAAAGCTGACTCTTCCCCAATTCCCGAGTTGACTTGGTTGGTTTAGAAAAGGGAAATTCTACCATACATTGACATGAATCAGCCACTGGTATGCACGTGTCCCCTATCCCAAAGCCGCCTCCCACCTCCCTCCCCATCCCATCTCTTTGGGTTGTTCTAGTGCACTGGCCTTGAGTGCCCTGTTTCATGCATCAAACTTGGACTGGTAATCTATTCACATATGGTAATTAGCCTCCAATTAAAATAAATAAATTAATTTAAAAAATTAAAAAGGGAAAGTCTATTCTTTTTGCTAGTTCAGGAGTAAGGAGATGTGACTCTATTCTGTCTGAGACTTGAGGAGAAATTTGACTGCCCAAGAACCAGAAAATACATTTTAAAAAATGAAAAGAAAAAGAAAAAATAAACTTCACTATGAAGAAAATCGCGTTTAGAACAAAACCTGGTAAAAATTGTAAACGGAAATGTATAAAGTTTTTTTTTTACAGAGTGGTTTTTGTGGATCATAATTTTTATTAGATAAAAATTATCACTGACATAATTTGTAAAATAAAATACAATTGACATGAATTTATTACAGAAAATAATCCTGAACTTTGCCATCAGTTTGGAATTTTTCTCCTCTTAAAGGAAATTTGTTGGAAGGTTGAGGTAAGTGCTCACTCCTTCATCTCATCTATACTGTGTTCTTCACTTTTAGGTCAAATGTGATCATTGCTTGGGCTCATAGTTAGAGATGACAGTCTTTTATTGTCAGATGTAAACCGTCTTCCGGTCCAGGGGATCATAACTGTGAGGGCTCTGTTAATAAAATTCTCTAGTTTAGCCAGTTATAGCAGAATGATTTTTTTCATGGAGGACTTATTCTCAACATTCAAGAAATCAGTAACATTGTCATTTTAATATGTTCTTTTTTATGGCAGATGCCATAAGCATTATTTCCTTCCTCTTCTAGCATACGGCCCATTATGCAGATATAACTTGAACTAAGTAAAGTTGTAGGAGATATAAATAAATAATTTTGCATTTTCCTCATAGGACAAATGACTAAATGCTAATTTGGAATCTGGCAAACTTGGCTGGCTTGTTAGAAAATTTTAGAATAATGTGCCCCCTTACTGCAATTCATGCCATTTATTTCATTTTATATGGCAAAACCCCAAATGAATAAATGAATTGTGCTTCCCCTAATGCTGTTTTCTAGAAAACAGGAAACTTATGTGTGACAGAGGCAGAAATTTAGTGTTACTTCCACTGACTGAATGCTATGTTTCATTTATATATCCTACCATTCTGTGTTGAAATGATTTTATTTCTACAAGTTTGTCTATGTGATGACCTAAGATATCGCCTGTGATGTTTCACGGAGTGCTTTGTTCTATAATCTTTAAAGTGCTACTATTTTTAGCAGGCACAAATAGACATGGGTACTGGTGGATGCTAAGAATTTTGTGTATACTAGAATATCTGCATTAAATTCACTCCTTTCCAAAGTAAGAGTTACTATATTATTCACTGATTCATTTGCAGTTATTTCAAATATTGGAGGACTAGTTAGCATTTAAAAGTTAAATAGTACAAAGTATAAGTCTGGTATTTTCATTTCCAGAACTTCTACTTTTGGTCCAAAACTTATTTTTTAACAAAGATTTGCTGAATACCAATTATATATCAGCCACTGATCTAGGCACTGGATGGCAAAAGGGGAAAAAACAAAGCCCATGTTCTCATGCAGCTTTTATTCTAGCAAGAAGAGAAAGATGATATATTTGAAAACTCATAAATGCATTACATTTTAGGTGTGCTTTGGAAAAATGTAAACAGAGTGGCCATTATGGGAGGTGTTGTTAATTTAAAAGACTAGTCAGAGAAGGTGTCTGTAATAAAGGGACATATAAGATGAGTGACAAGAAGTGGATTTGGCAACTGAGAAGCCAGGTGACTGCAAAGAGTATCTATGTGCAGAATTGATAGTCAACTATTGTCCATAGATGTTGGGTTGCATGCTGCAGGCCTGCAAGCCCTGTACTTGCCCAGCCTCAAGAACAAAGAAAGAGCCTGTGACAGAGACATCGATGGTTTAATGGACAGGGGCATCTTATATGTACAAAGCAAGGTCCTGGAGCAACACCCCTATGTGTGTGGGAGATGGTGGGCAGGCCATAGCAGCAGTCTTTGCTACTGGGTGGGGAGGTGTTTCCAGTTAAAAAGGGAATTGATGGTTGATGTCAGCTTGGCTTGTTGGTTACCAGGGAAACCAGCAGATGAGCATGCTGCAGAGGAGCCTGCCCTTCACCACCCCTTTGATAAGTTATCATGGTGGAGATGTAACAGTCTTTTACCACTGATGGTCCCTTTTCATACCAGCTGTTAAATATTTCAAAAACTTTCCCATGATGGTATTAAAAAAGGAGCAAAAGGTGCTAAATTTTTTAAAGAATATCTCTGTAGAAGAACACAGGGAGACAGGTGCTTAATTCTTCAAGGAACAAGGGGAGGAGCTGGATGTGAATGTGAGGAGGAACAGGTGGAACTATAGTTTAATGGCTTAAACTTCAAAATATTTGAAAGGTTCTAGGAAGGAGGTCAGAGAAGGCAATGGCACTCCACTCCAGTACTCTTGCCTGGAAAATCCCAGGGACAGGGGAGCCTGGCAGGCTGCCATCTATGGGGTCGCTCAGAGTTGGACATGACTGAAGCGACTTAGCAGCAGCAGCAGCAGCACCAGCAGGAAGGAGATGGAGATAATGGTTTTCAAGTGGCAATGGGCAATAAAGTGAATGGCCTCACCACCTCCAGACCTAGTGAGATGAGTAGTGTGGAGGAGAAAAGATGCCACTCAAATTGGCTACATGCAAAGTAGCATCCTTAGAGGATAGCAGATTTTATTTAGATGGGGGAGGAGGGAATATTCAGAGAAGAAGTTAAGGATAAAGGATGTTTTGTCAATGACAGGTGAAGAGCCTCAGAGGATATTTTATAGTATATAATACTAGCAAGTCTAAGAGGTCAGCAAGTGGTGAAACCGTCTCTCAGATTAAAGAGATATACAGACTAAGAAGTGCATAAGAGCCCAGGTGATGGGAGATCAATTAAGGAGTGCTCACTGATGTTGGGCAGGATGTGATGTTTCCTGAAGGCTCATCAAGGTGAGTGTGGGGCAGACAAAAAGTGTTATCTCCCTGGGCTAGGCATAGCTCACTGGCCTCTTGGTTCAGTAGTGGTAATGGTGAAGTGAAGGCAGTGGGTGTACAGTGGCATTTGTAGGATGTGTGACTATGAGCACTCTCTATGAGCAGTATCTAATGCCATAAGTGACCACCCCGTAACCAATTAACCAGATAAGTACCATAACTCTGTTTCAATTATATACATAATATAAAAACATGTGAGTCAAAAAGGGGAACTTCAACCTAATTATTCAGATGGTTTTGAAATATTTAGATAGTTTCATTATGTTGCACAAAACATTTGTGTAACGCTCTGAAAATTTAACTTTTGATCTAATATGCTAATTATTTTAAAGACATGTTATGGGCTATTTTAGTTAAAATTATGTATGTCTGGTATTCTGTAGATGTTAGATTACTACTTTATAGGAAGCAGATCCTATATGAACTTGATACTTGGATATCATTAAAACTCTTCAATGTATCTAAATTTTTTCAAATGGATAAACACAGAAATTTTAAGAGTTTATTTTCTGGAACCACCTTTTCTGGACAAGTGAAGTTGATCATTTAGCACCTTTACTTTATACATCAGGTTCAACAGTATTTGGACAAAAGAAGAAAGAGTACCAAATAGTGAAAGGTCACTGGATTAGATATTTACCCAAGTGGTGCAGGACGATGGCTTCTCAGGCTAACCAATAATTGCACAGATGAGGAAACACATGGCTAAGCCCGCAAGTCACACTAATGGTACATGTGGGTCCAGATCCTGGAATCGTGGATGACTGGATTTTGTGTTTCCCTGACATTTGGAGCAGTAATCTCTTCAGAACCCAGTCAAATATCTTCCATTTGTCTGTTAGTTCAACACTTCAAGAATTTGCTGTGTGAAATCTGAAACTGCCCACCTACCCAGAAGGTAAGGAGAGACTGAAAACAGAGAGAGATCAGTCCAGATTGGCTAGTAGCAGGTTTAATAAGCAAGCAGACTTACATTTGAGACTTGTCTTCAGTTCAATTCAGTTTAGTTCAGTCTCTCACTCATGTCCAATGCTTTGTGACCCCATGGACTGCAGCATGTCAGGCCTCCCTGTCCATCACCAACTCCTGGAGCGTACTCAAACTCCTGTCCATTGCAATACTGATGCCATCCAACCATCTCATCCTCCGTTGTCCCCTTCTCCTCCCACCTTCAATCTTTCCCAGCATCAGGGTCTTTTCAAATGAGTCAGCTCTTCACATCAGGTGGTCAAAATATTGGAGTTTCAGCTTCAGCATTAGTCTTTCCAATGAATATTCAGGATGGATCTCCTTTTGGATGGACTGGTTGGATATCCTTGCAGTCCAAGGGGATCTCAAGAATCTTCTCCAACACCACAGTTCAAAAACAGCAACTCTTCAGTGCTCAGCTCTCTTTATAGTCCAACTCTCACATCCATACATGACCCCTGGAAAAACTAAGCTTTTTCCAAATTATGTCTCTGCTTTTTAATATGCTGTCTAGTTTGGTCATACTTTTCTTCCAAGGAGCAAGTGTCTTTTAATTTCATGGTTGCAGTCAACATCTGCAGTGATTTTGGAGCCCAAAAATAAAGTCTGTCACTGTTTTCACTGTTTCCCCATCTATTTGCTATGAAATGATTAGACCAGATGCCATGATCTTAGTTTTCTGAATGTTGCACCTTAAACCAACTTTTTCACTCTCCTCTTTCACTTTCATCAAGAGGCTCTTTAGTTCTTCTGCACTTTCTGCCGTAAGGGTGGTGTCATTTGCATATCTGAGGTTGTTGATATTTCTCCTGGCAATCTTGATTCCAGCTTGTGCTTCATCCAGCCCAGCATTTCTCATAATGTACTCTGTACATAAGTTAAATAAGCAGGGTGACAATATACAGCCCTGACGTACTCCTTTTCCTTTTTGGAACCAGTCTGTTGTTCCATGTTGAATTCTAACTGTTGCTTCCTGACCTGCATACAGATTTCTCAAGAGGCAGGTCAGGTGGTCTGATATTCCCATCACTTTCAGAATTTTCCACAGTTTATTGTGATCCACACAGTCAAAGGATTTGCCATGGTCAATAAAGCAGAAATAGATGTTTTTCTGGAACTCTCTTGCTTTTTTGATGATCCAGCAGATGTTGGCAATTTGATCTCTGGTTTTTCTGCCTTTTCTAAAACCAGCTTGAACATCTGGAAGTTCACAGTACATGTATTGTTGAAGCCTGGCTTGGAGAATTTTGAGCATTACTTTACTAGTGTGTGAGATGAGTACAACTGTGCAGTAGTTGAACATTCTTTGGCATTGCTTTTCTTTGGGATTGGAAAGAAAACTGATCTTTTCCAGTCCTGTGGCCACTGCTGAGTTTTCCAAATGTGCTGACATATTGAGTGCAGCACTTTCACAGCATCACCTTTTAGGACTTGAAATAGTTCAACTGGAATTCCATCACCTCCACTAGCTTTTTTCATAGTGATACGTTCTAAGGCCCACTCAACTTCAATTCCTGGATGTCAGGCTCTAGGTGAGTGATCACACCATCGTGATTATCTGGGTTATGAAGATCTTTTTTTGTATAGTTCTTCTGTGTGTTCTTGCCACCTCTTCTTAATATCTTTTCTTCTGTTAGGTCCATATCATTTCTGTTCTTTATTGTGCCCATCTTTGCATAAAAGTTTCCCTTGGTATGTCTAATTTTCTTGAAGAGATCTCTAGTCTTTCCCCTTCTATTTTTTCCCACTATTTCTTTGCATTGATTGCTGAAGAAGGCTTTCTTATCTCTCCTTGCTATTCTTTGGAACTCTGCATTTAGATGCTTATATCTTTCCTTTTCTCCTTTGCTTTTCTCTTCTCTTCTTTTCTCAGCTATTTGTAAGGCCTCCTCAGACAGCCATTTTACTTTTTTGTATTTCTTTTCCATGGGGATGGTCTTGATCCCTGTCTCCTGTAATGTCACCAACTTCTGTCCATAGTTTATCAGGCACTCTGTCTATCAGATCTAGTCCCCTGAAATCTATTTCTCGCTTCCACTGCATAATCATAAGGGATTTGATTTAGGTTGTACCTGAATGGTCTAGTGGTTTTCCCTGCTTTCTTCAATTTAAGTCTGAATTTGGAAATAATAAATTCATGATCTGGGCCACAGTCAGCTCCTGGTCTTGTTTTTACTGACTGTATAGAGCTTCTCCTTTTTTGACTGCAACATATATAATCAATCAGATTTTGGTATTGACCATCTGGTAATGTCAATGTGTAGTCTTCTGTATTGTTAGAAGAGGGTGTTTGCTATGACCAGTGCATTCTCTTGGTGAAACTCTATTAGTCTTTGCCATTCTTCATTCTGGAGAAGAAAATGGCAACCCACTCCAGTAATCTTGCCTGGAGAATACCATGGACGGAGGAGCTTGGTGGGCTACAGTCCATGGGTCGCAAAGAGTCGGACACGACTGGGCAACTTCACTTTCACTTCTTCATTCTATACTGCAAGGCCAAATTTGCCTGTTACTCCAGGTGTTTATTGACTTCCTACTTTTGCACTCCAGTCCCTTATAATGAAGGAAAAAGATTTTCACATCTTTTTTGGGTGTTAGTTCTAGAAGGTCTTATAGGTCTTCATAGAACCATTCAACTTCAGCTTCTTCAGCATTACTGGTCGGGGCATAGGCTTGGATCACCATGATATTGAATAGTTTGCCTTGGAAATGAACAGAGATCTTTCTGTTGTTTTTGAGGTTGCATCCAAGTACTGCATTTTGCACTCTTTTGTTGACAACAATGGCTACTCCATTTCTTCTAAGCGATTCTTGCTCACAGTAGTAGATATATATGTCATTTGAGTTAAGTTCACCCATTCCAGTCCATTTAGGTTTGCTGCTTCCTAAAATGTCGACATTCACTCTTGCCATCTCCTGTTTGACCACTTCCAATTTGCCTTGATTCATGGACCTAACATTCCAGGTTGCTATGCAATATTGGTCTTTACAGCATCAGAGCTTGCTTCCATCACCAGTCACACCCAGAACTGGGTGTTGTTTTTGCTTTGGCTCTGTCTCTTCATTCTTTTAGAGTTATTTCTGCATTGATCTCCAGTAGCATATTGGGCACCTACCAACCTGGGGAGTTCATCTTTCAGTGTCCTATCTTTTTGCCTTTTCATACTGTTCATGGAGTTCTCAAGGCAAGAACCCATTTACCTTTTACCGTTTCCTTCTCCAGGGACCTCATTTTGTCAGCACTCTCCACCATGACCCATCAGTCTTGGATGGCCCTACATAGCAAGGCTCATAGTTTCACTGAGTTAGACAAGGCTGTGGTCCATGTGATCATTTCGGTTAGTTTTCTGTGGTTGTGGTTTTCAGTCTGTTCACCTTTTGATGGTGAATGATGAGAGGCTTATGGAAGCTTCCTGTTGGGAGAGACTGACTGAGGGGGAAACTGGGTCTTTTCCTGATGGGCAGGGCTATGTTCAGTAAGACTTGTCTTAGGCAGTTGCAAGATGAGTAGATCTCTGAACCCACCTACTAGAATCTTAAAAGTCTGTATATACTTGACAGGGTTTAGTCACATATTCAGTCCAGATAGTCTCAACCACACATTAGTCTCTCAGGGCTTCAGTTTTGAAAAAGGCTCCCACTGTGGGGACAGAGGGGGGAACATATATTCCAAGGACAGGGGAGGTCGTGAGGAGCCTCTGATTGTCTGGGTGCAGCTCGATGATAAACCTGTGGTCATGTGCTCTCATTGACCTCCACGGGCATTGTCTTCAAGCTGTTTCTATTCCCATACAAGGGTGCAACCACAAGAGTTGAGAAGGACAAGTCTCAGGCAGTTTATGAAGAACCTGTAAAGAGATTTGGGTTCCTCTCCTCCTAACCAGACTGTGCTCTGAGCACTGGAATGAGAGTTAGCAAATTGAGGAGTAGGTTGGCATTTGCTTAGTAGTGATTATATTTGTTTTATTCTTAGTTTTCTCAAATGTCAAATGAATGGATAGGTGCAGGTAATCTCCAAGGCTTCTGTTAGCCCAAACAGTAGATAAACCTGTAAAAATCTTAGGAGTCCAGAAAAGATCTTCAGTTTTACTGTTGATGGACCAATAAACATTTCTGAAATGTTTCATTGAAAATAGGTCTTTAGTTGCAGCCTGTGAAGAAAATAATTGTCAAACTCATATAAACATTTGTTGGAGTTTTATTAATACATAGATATCAAAACAGCCAGTTCATATGCACTTAAAGAATAAATGATGACATATCTGGGATTTCCCTGGCAGTCAAATGGTTAAGAATCTGTGCTCCCAAAGCAGAGGGCACAGGTTCAATCCTTGGTCAGGGAACAAAGATTCTATGCTGCATGGTACGGCCAAAGAGAAAAAAAGAAAGAAGACAGAAATGACACAACTTACGGATTTAACTTTTTTAGTTTTATTTCACCAAGGAGACAACGGCAGTTTACTTCTGCAGTTACTTTAGGTAGAAACCTATCAATAAAATCCTGCGCTTTCCCCAGTGGTTATGCAATCCTAATAATTAAATCTACACATCTGCTACATAACAGCAGATTCAAAGTCTAGCAATTTACATGGAAGAAAACAGATGTCATTCTGGTATAACCTCTTCCCTTTCACCATGAGTGCTGTGAACGCTGCACACCCTGTAGTGATTAATCTATCAAAATACACTACTCCATTTACTTCATTTTATTACATCCTGTGTCACAGGAGATAGAGCAGCTGTTTCTGGATAGAAAGCAAAGAACTGGTACAAAAATAAAGCCTTATCTGAGTAGGTGCAGCAAAGCAATGTCCCTGAATTATCAGAAAAGGAAGATCAAGTGCCTACAATGGGATGATTTTTTCAGAAACTCCAGTGCAACTACTCTTTCAGTCAAGAGCATAAGTGGTGAATGATCCGAAACGTACACTACATGGGTGCATTTTCCCTTCACAGAAAAATACTGAAGTTCAAAACTCAAGTTCATGTCCTTTGTTAAACATTTCAAATTGATACAAAGAATGGGTTCTTTCCTAATTAACTGATCATGAAATAAAATCCCACCTCAACAGGAAAAAATACAACATGTGAGATCATCCAAATTCTCTAAACTTATGTCAAGTGGTTTAGATAGAAAAAGTTGGGTTTATTATTTAAGTGAAATTTATTTAGTAATGAAAAGTGTTACAAAAGAGAATATTAAAAATCTGTTGGAATGAGTTGTCAAATGGATTTCCATCCATTGCAATGAGATATATGAAGGACAACATGTGGAGAGATTTTAACAATTATCTGTGTTTTAATTGCATTCTTAGGAGGAAAAACTGTATTTCACTAGATAAGCAACTCAGACTTTGGCCAGCATAAGGATCCCTTGGAGTGCCAAAGCCCCCAGAGAATCTGACTCAATGAGTCTAATGTATAAAGTTCAGGAATCTAAAATTTTAAGAGGCCTGCTGGATAATTCTGATGCAGGTTGTCCTAGGACTCATAAGAAACAATGTTTAGATAACTGTACAAATATAGGATCTTTGTCAATGAAAACAATAAGTACCCAATCTATAATAAGAATAGAAGAGAGATTTGTGAGTGTGTGTGTGTGTGTGTTTTGCATCAAATTGATGATGATAGCTTGGGACACACAGATTCAAGAAGTATTTGAGATGTATTCCAGCAGATGATCCTTTGCCTGAAATACTGCAAAGTATTAGTTGCTCAGTCATGTCCGACTCTTTGTGACCCCATGGACTGTAACTAGCATAGAGTTCTCCAGGCAAGAGTACTGGACTAGATAGCCATTTCCTTCTCCAGAGGATCTTCTCTACCCAGAAATTGAATCTGGGTCTCCTGTATTGCAGGCAGATTCCCTGAGACTACCTAATTTACCTGCTTCCATCTTTGCCTCCCTATAGTCTATTCTTTGCAAGGCAATCATAATATTTTTGAGATGTCAGTCTGATCATCTTATTCCTCTGCTTGAAACCATTCAGTGGCTTCCCGTCTCATTTAGAGAAAAAGCTCAGTTCTCACCATTATCTGCCAGGCGGTATGACATGGTCCCTCTTTCCCCTCTCACTTTATCTCCTCATCTCAACTTCCCTCCATCCAAACTGGACTGAACTGACTATTCCATCTACCTAGAAAACTCTCTCTCCATGTATTTCTATGGCTTTTTCCATAACCTTCTCCACTTATTTGTTCAAAAGTGAAACCTCCCCAAACCACCCTATTTACCACAATAAGCTCCTTCTCCCTGACTTACCCTGTCTCCTTTCCCACTTTATTTTTACATATAGCGTGTATCACTTCCTATACTATAAACTTTACTTATCATTTCTATTATGGTTGATTTTAAAAGTTGAGATAGTCTTTGTAAATCAAAAACAATTTGAAAATAATTTCATTTGATATATGATCAAGACACTTTCTTCAAATTGATCATAGTACATGATATGCATAAAAGGCTTACAAAGTGCTAAATGTGCTTTACATATACTACCTTGTTTAGTACTTATAAATTATCACAAAAAATTGTTATAATTATTTTGCTGGTGAGAAATGATGAATACAGAGGTCAAGTGACTTGCTCAAGGTCACACAGCTATTAGGTTTTGGTTCTGGGACTCAAGAGCAGGGAGTCTTCTCCAGCCTCTGCTTTGACAATGCCCTGGATAAATAACCACTTAAAGTTATACAATTTTTTTTAATTTTAATTTTTACTTTATTTTACTTTACAGTACTGTATTGGTTTTGCCATACATTGACATGAATCCACCACGGGTGTACATGAGTTCCCACACATGAACCCCCCTCCCACCTCTCACCCCATATCATCTCTTTGGATTATCCCCGTGCACCAGCCCAGTGAATTGCTGTGTTCAAAATATTGGCCGCTTGATGACTTGAAATTACTTTTAAGCAGATGTGTGTCAGATACAGTCAGTCCTTGATTCACTTTTCAGATAATTCTTACCACCCCTTCTATTTCTTCTGTTCCTAAGATTTATCTCTTGAATTGCTAAGTATTTATCTCTATTCTCTACACTTTTGACTGCTAGAGGCTAATCAAGTGCATGCCTTATCTGAGTAAAAATTTTATAAGTATGTGTAATAGGCCCATTGGGTCTTTCCAGTTTAGTCCATTTTCTTTTCTTCTATAGAAATAACAGCTTGGCCTCAAACAAGCTTTCAAGGAGACCCAGATGGTGAATAGTATCCATTGTTTTAATAGATCCATTGTTCAATTTTTAGAAGATTTCAGTCTGGTTATGAAAGCCAGGAAATTGCTTTACTGTAGTGAAGTACTGTCAAAAGACCATTTATAAATTGTGAGGATATTAATTTTTAATTAAATTTAAATATGATAATGAATGAAGAGAAAGGTGCACCAGTTCATGATTATAGGAACTTGTAAAAACACAAAGATGAGAGAAAAAACATGAAGGATATCAAGGTACTTATAATTTCAATGAACAGGAGCCTCAAGAGCTCAATGTAAAGGGTCAGTGTAAATGATGACCATTATGTCTTAACCTAGTTTCCTTGAGTTATTTTTAATCTTTTGACTTATACTGTGGAGCTGTGTTATCTATTCAAGACCAAATCTTTTACTGAGTTCAAATTCTGATTGAGGTCATCAGTGATTACAGGAGCACTCATAAATAATATTCCCTATATTCTGGGTTAAGATTAGGATTTTGAGAGTCCATTAATAATGGTTATATTTTATATTCACTATAAAATATAGTGGATAGAAGCAAGGTTAGACTGTCTTGAGGAAGACAGAAAAAAAGTGTATGCACTGACTTTGGGGTAACCTGGAGAAAGTTAACTGAAAAACTGGGTAAGAGGCACTGAAAATAACAAATAATTTACTGCAAACACCATACACTTATTCTGATATTTAACTTAACCCTTATTTGTGTGACAATGCTTTAGTTTTTGAAATTATTTTGGAACTTGAAGTCACTTATGTGAGCATGTAATTATACTCTTGGTGTGATCTGATCTGTAAACTTTTTAAGCAGTTATTTTTTTTTCAGCAAATAATTCAGTATTGTCTGCAAAATAGAACATTAGTAAATCTCAGAACATGAATTCATAAATAAAACTGGGCCCTAATAAGAGTTGCCTATACTGTGCAGTAGATAATATTATTGTCCACCAAACAGGGTTTCTACCTCTTCTATTTTAGGGAAAGCTCACTCCATTCTAGAGGAGGTACAGTCTTGTCACTCTAAGTTATTTAACATATAGACTTCCTTTGAAGACTTGCGGTGATGCAAGGTTAATACATGATTTATTTTGACCAATCAAGTTGTAGAAAAGGCCATTTATTCCATAAGTGTAGGAGAGGCCTTTCTCTTTCTTGTTCAGTTACAACAAGAAAGCATGAAGTTCTAATGGCCAAAGAGGGCCAACTTGAAATCTTGAGAGATAAAGATGAAGCTGACATTGTGGATAGTTGAGTAGAGGGACAGAAAGAACCTGGATCCTTGATAACAGAATTGATTTGATTAAACTGGACAAAAGCACCCATACTTCTGGATTTCCATTAATGTTAGATAATCAATATCCTAAGTGTTTCAACTAGTTTGAAGTTATATTTCATGCTATATGCAGCTTGCCTTCGCTTGGACTTCTATAAAAAAGCACTATAAACCAGGTGGCTCAAAGAACAAATATTTATTTCTCAGAGTTCTGGAGTCTGGGAATTCCAAGATCAAGATGCTGGCAGATTTGGTTCTTTAAAAATAGGGCCCTCTTTCAGGCTTATGGAAGGCTGCTTTCTTTCCGTATCCATCCATGGTGGAAGAGGAAGCTCTGGTATCTCTTTCTCATCTTACAAAGACACTAATCTCATCATAGGGGATCCAGTCTTTATTATTCAGCTACTGACCTCCCAGAGGCCTTACCTATTAACAGCATCATATTGAAGGTTAGTTTTAGCATATGAATTTTGGAGAACATTCAGTCTCTCACATTCTGTCCTGGCCCTTCAAAATTTATATCCTTCCCACACACAGGATACTACTCATTTCATCTCAACAGCTTTAAAAGTCTCAATTGGTTCCAGTATCAACTCTCAAGTCCAAAGTCACAGGTGTGATCCAAATACAGCCATCCCTTGATAACCAAGAGGGTATTGCTTCCAGGACCCCTTCAAATACCAAAATCTAACCTCCTTACATAAAGTGATGTAGGGTTTGCATATAACTTACACTTATATACTTTAAATAATCTCTAGATTACTTGTAATACCTAACAATGTGAAGGCTATGCAGTAACTTGTAAATATAGTATAAATGATGTGTAAATAATTGCTGTCACACAGCAAATTCAATTTTTGGGTTTTGAAGCTTTCTGAAAAAATTTTTTGATTGTTCTTTAGTTGGTTAAATCTGTGGGCACAACCCATGAATGCCAATGGCTGACTGTATATCTAACTCAGATATGACTGAGACTCCAGGGATGACTCATCCTGAGGGAAATTTCTCTCTAGTCTATGAAACCAGATAAGTGATGCACTTCCAAAATACAGTGCATCCAAAACACAATGATGGGACAGGAATAGAATGAATGAAGTCACTAAGTCGTGTCTGACTCTTTGCGACCCCATAGACTGTAGCCTACCAGGCTCCTCTGTCCATGGGATTTTCTAGGCAATAGTGCTGGAGTGGATTGCCATTTCCTTCTCCAGGGGATCTTCCCAACCCAGGGCTCAAACCCAGGTCTCCTGCATTGTAGACAGACGCTTTACCATCTGAGCCACCAGGGAAGTCCTACAGGAATAGAATAGGTATCATTATTTCAGAAGGGAGGAAAGAGATAACAGGTCTGAAGTGAGTCAAAAACCTATCAATGAAAATGCCATTAGATCTTAAGGGTGGGGTATAGTTCTCTTGGGATTAATGCTCTGCCTTAGGGACCTGTGGAGGGGCAGTCCTGCCCCTGCGTCTCTGCTTGATGGGGGTCATGCCTCCAGGATTCTGCCTGGCTGGGGTCAAGCCTACAGAGCTTCAGGAAACCCAGCCTCCACAGCTCCAGGGTGACTGCCCTTTCCTGTGTTGAAATTGAGGTGATGTTTCTACCCTTAGAAACCCAGGAGAGAGTCCTGATAATTGTTTTGGGGATCTCTTCCTGTGTTTTGAAGAATATTGCTTGTTTGTGGTTGAACTGCTCTCTGATCTGGTCCTGTAGCATCTAAGAAGTCTGGCAGTTTTCCTGGTGCTATACATAGAATATTTGTGTCTCCCCAAAATTCATATATTGAGACCTAATAACCCCCAATGTGATGGTATTTGGAGGCAGAGGCTTTGGGAGGTAATTAGGTCATGATAGTGGAACCCTCATGATGAGATTAGTGCCTTCAGAGATATAGAGCCCTCAGAGCTCTCCCTCACCCCTTCTGCCATATGAAGTTACTGTCTATGAATGAGGAAGTGGGCCTTCACCAGACACTGAATCTGCCAGGGACTTGATCTTAGACTTCATGGCCTCTAGAGCTTTGAGAAATAAATCTGTGTTGTTTATAACACACCCAGTCTATGGTATTCTGCTTTAGCAGCCCAAACTGACTGAGACACTTTTTGTCCTATTTGTATTCCGTTCAGTTCATATTGGCAGTGTTTCTGTTGGAGTGACTGATTAAGTCTGTGGTTCATACCCATAACTAAACTTTATATCAAATCGTTATTCTGCCGCATCCTTGGTATTCTATGCAATATGGATAGTATGAGAACTTTTCAAGCCTTTTTGTACTGATTCCTTTGTTCTTAACAATTCCTTATTCAATTCTTTCTCCATTCTCACACTTTACTCAGATAATCTGTATTTTTCATCACTCAAAAGTCC
The DNA here is from genome assembly GCF_014754425.2 of Oryx dammah. NCBI lineage: Eukaryota > Metazoa > Chordata > Mammalia > Artiodactyla > Bovidae > Oryx > Oryx dammah. The sequence continues at coordinate 8,190,165 of NW_024070201.1, forward strand.
TGCCTTCTCTGTCTGACTTAACTTCACTCACTATGACAATCTCTAGCTTCATCCACATTGTTGCAGACGCGTTATTTTGTTCTTTTTAATGGCGAAGTGATATGCCATTGTATATATGTACCACATCTTCGTTTCACTTATACGTGGAATATAAAAAATGGTACAAGTGAAACTTGTTCATAAAACCAAAACAGAGTCACACATATAGAAAACAAACTTATGGTTACCAGGGGGAGAAGCAGGGGGAGGGAGATAAGCTGGGAGATTGGGATTGACATATACACACTACTCTGTATAAAATAGATAGCTAAAAAGAACCTACAGTATAGCACAGGGAGCTCTACTCAATATTCTGTAATGACCTATATGGGAAAAGAATCTAAATAAGAATGGATCTATGAAAACTGATTCACTTTGCCTATAGCAGAATCTAACATAACATTGTAAATCAGCTATACTCCAATAAAAATTAATTGAAAAAAATTCTACCTTCAACAAAACACTGGAACCTGAGCACAATTCAGCCATGTCACTTGCCCCTTCATAATAAGGACTGCCTTTCCTTCATTGTCAAATAGCATGTACCTCATTTCCATGTGAGACTTCACCAGAATGACTTTTTGCCATATTTCTCCCAACATTTTATTCATGATTATTTCTGTATTTCTAAGAAGATGGAAGCTTTCACAGCAGCTGTGCTCTTTTCTTTCTGAGCTCTCACCAGAACCACCTTTAGCAGTCTTTTCACAGCAATCTCTGCTTTATCTAGTATGTCTCTCAAATCCCTCCAAGTCCCTACCCACCACCAGTTCTGAAGTTCCCTCTACATTTATAGATATTTGTTTCAGCACCACCCCACTTCTTAGTCTCAGTCTCTATCTTAGTCTGGTTGGGCTGAAAGAACGAAATACTATAGACTGAGTGGCTTAAATCAATAGGCATTTCTTTTCTCATAATTCTGGAAACTGGAAGCCTGAGATCAGGGTGCCATCAAGGTTGGGTTCTGATAGGGCCTTCCTTTTAGCCTTCAGATGTCACCTTCCCACTGTGTGCTCACATGGCCTTTCCTCTGTGTGTTCATGTGGGGAGGAGTGAGAGAGAGAGGGAGGTTGAGGGGGTGAGAGACTTTTGTAAAGGTACTAATCTCATCAGGGAAGCTCCATCCTCATGACCTCATCTAAACCTAATTACCTCCCAAAGGCCCCATCTCCTAAAAGCATCATATTGTGGGTTAGGGCCTCAAACATATGAATTTTGGAAGGACACAAACGTTCAGTCCATAACACAGCTAAAACATCCTGTTACATAGTAAAACTTATTTCTGAAAGCTGTAATTAATATTTCCCAGGCCAAAAGAGATACATATATAGTTGATTTGGATTCTTATCCTGCAGTTTATGGTAGCTCAAAACCTTTGCTCTAGATTTCTGCAAATATTGAGAGGCCTAATATCCTTGCTTTTCGGCTAAAAAGATCTCTGGTTAAGTAAATGCACAACGTTTATCACATCATATTGATACATATGTGGAAAGTCATGCCTCTTTGGACTTCCCACAAAAAAATTCACTTATTCCAAGTATTCATGAACAATATAGATTCTAGTAAAGCTTTAATAGTAGGGAAGGATAAGGAGGTTACATTATAACAATGCAAACCAGTTTATTACATATTTTTATTTTTTGACAAGTAGTATTTGCTTTTGAGAGATGTATGATAAATAAGTGCAGGTGTATGGTTTGAGTACATGTTCATGTGTGAGTGTGTGTGTGGGTCTGTGTGTGTGAGTATACCTGCCTGGTCCAATAGTTACCTATTAGAAAAAAATTGGGCAGATTAAACAGGCTCATATGCAGGTCACTAGTAGAGAGCTTGAGTATGTGACCTGATTTGGAGGGTGTCAAAGCTTGGAATGCCAAAACAAAATACCACAACCTGGATGGCTTAGACAAGACATTTATTTCTTACAGTTCTGAAGGCTAGGAAGTCCAAGATCAAGGTTAATGCTGTTTCATTTGCTGGCAAGAGCTCTTTCCCTACCTTTCAGACAGTCACCCTCTCACTCTATCTTCACGTGGTGGACAGAAAGAACTCTACTCTCTCTCTTCTGACAAGGATACTATTACTAATCTGATGGCTCCACCCACATGACCTCATCTAAAGCCAATCACCTCCCAAAGGCCTAAACTCCAAATACCATGGCATTGGAGATTAAGGGTTTAACATATAAATTTGCAGGGGGCACATAAACATTCAATCCATAACAAAGGGCTTATGCTTGGCTTTGAGATTTGGAGTTCCAAAGCCACCCATCTTTTGCCACAACTTGAGATGTCATGGCCATCATCAGGGATACAAAAGGAAGCCCCTCCACACCACCACATTAGTACAAATTGCATTAAAAAGGCTTAGGGAAGTGTTCTGTATGAATACAAAGGAAGGGGACAGGGAATGCAAGTTGGAGCAGGATCAGTCCTTCTTCGCAAAGAATGAAGTTTCCTAGATGGTGGAAGGAGCTCTACATGGTGGTAAGGGAGTGTTAAATGAAGGAACTACTTGGGAGAAAAGCAAAAAGTTAGGAGTAGAAAATATTTTAGATCTTTATAAGCTTGCCTAGTGGTTTTGTAGAGAATAAAAGGGCAGAGTGCTACACACTGACCTCTATCCAGCACTTGCGCAGAGAGAGAGTAGTGTCCAAATAAGAGTCAGGGTCCAAGAGTTCCAGATGATGAGCAGCAGTAGATGAGCAGTGGTCTGTAGCCAACCTGGGAGAAATTCTACCCCAGAGGAGCTTCTGAGTGGACCTTTTGGGAGAACTTAAGGGAAGCCTCACTTTTCAGAATATTTCAGAAGAGGTTGATCCTTGAAGTGGTAAGTGGGTGTGGAAATGGATATCAATGCTTGTGTTATATTTATATATAAACTGGATGTGAACAGGATTCCCCTGAATTTTTATTCCTGAGGGAAAGAGTCTTTGCTACCACACATAAGGTAATTTTTATTGGGTTAAACACTCAGAGTCTTTTTTGTACTCTTAAAAGGAAGGAGAGGGGAGAGGGTACTTCAAGTCATTTCAACTTGTAATTCAAGTCCTTTCCTTGGAAAACTGCATATCTTCACAGGAGATAGTTCATACTCAAGTGTCACTAGGGCCATGCTGAGAAGCACACTGAGGATCTCTCCACTAGATCAGAGCTTGCAATTTTTTTTTTTTTAAAGAGCCAAACAGCAAATATTTAGGCATTTTAAGCTATATGATCTTTCCTGCAACTCCACTCAACTCTGCCAAAATAGTAGGAATTAGCCATGTTAAGTCACTTCATTTGTGTCCAACTCTTTGTGACCCCATGGACCATAGACTGCTAGGCTCCTCTGTCTATGGGATTCTCCAGGCAAGAATACTAGATAATAGTAATACTTAAGTCAAAAACTGTTGTTGCTGGAAGGGGGACCCCTTATGAGGCCTAAGAGTAGGATCTTATCTAAAACTCCAAAGTGAATTGTCTGAGGAGACATTTGTTGTGTACTGATAAAGCAAGAGATTTTATTGGGAAGGGGCACCTAGGCAGAGAACAGGAGGGGAAGGGCACCCAGGAGTAATCTGCCAGATGACTCACAGTCTTGGGTTTCACGTGTTGGAATTAGTTTCCATCTAATCATTTTAAATGACCATTCATTCTGACTCAGGGTCTTTCTTGGTGGTACCTGCCTTGCTCAGCCATGATGGATTAACAAGGAGGATTCTGAGAAGTTGGTAGGACATGTGGTGTCTCCTGTTGACCTTTCCCAAATTCTTCCTGCAGGTGGTGACTTGTTAGTTACATATTCTTTACCAGAATCTTCTATTATAAAATAACTCATGAAAATGGTTACTATGGTGCCTGACCATGGTGGGTGGTTTCAGTGTTTCCCCTAACATTATGGCTATGTTCCAAAACTTTATTTATGGATGCTGACAGCTGAATTTCATGCAATTTTCATGTCACTTGACATTTTCCTTAATTTTCTCCAACTATTTAAAAATTATTTTTAACTTGTTAGCCACTGAAAAATAGGTGGTGGGCTATCTTTGGTCTGCAGACCATAGTTTGCTCATTCCTGCAAAGACTTAGCAGGTAACAGAAAGCACTGGCCTCTCTCCTGTGAACAAAGGTGAGTGCCAATCTCTTTCTTCTTTTTTTAAAATTGGAATATAACTGCTTTGCAATGTTGTGTTAGCCTCTGCTGTATGATGAAGTGAACCAGGCATATGCATAACTACATCCACTCCCTTTTGGACCTCCCTTCTGCCCAGTGCCCATCCCCATCCCACTTCTCTAGGACATCACAGACCACCAAGCTTAGCTTTGTGTGCCTTACAGCACAGCAGCTTCTGTTAATTAAGTCACCTGAAGGGTACATCCTTCTCATAAAGAGAGGCATTAATTTTCCTCTGAGAAAATGCAAGCTGGTATGATAGTGAAGGAAAGACATTTTCCCTATCAGCTTGGGTTTCTGTGTTTTGTCCTTTGTGAACAACAGACTGCCCCATTATTATGCTGGGAAGCATTTTGCTCTTCCTTGCCAGACCTGAATCTTGGCTGAATCACAAGAACAACCACTCTGGTTTTCAATGACTATTCTTTTTGGTGCCAGGAAGAATGGTGCCAACTATGATTAAATTATTTTGATTCTTGCCCTACGACTGATGGGGACAATGAGGGTGGTTTTTGCCAGTTCATCTCACCACATAAATTGTTTTTTTAACAAAAATAGCCTTATTTTGTATATGTTACTTTGTAGTCTAAGAAAAAAAATTGACAGCATAGCTGATATAGTCTCATATCATCAATAGCATTATTTTAAAAGGCCATGCACTGAATAATCACAAGTAGCAAATAACTTGACCAAATTCTTTATTGTTGATTTTTAAATAGTTGCCAATCTTAATATTATAAAAATTGTGTGATGAAATTCCTTTCAGATAATTTTTTGTGTAGCTTCATTTTTGTTTTTGTTTTTTTTTTTTTTTAGGATGAATTCCCAGGAATTGAATTGCTTGAGGAAGCATATGTATTGAAGGCTTTTGATTAGTATCACAAAAATATACTCTAGAAAAAAATCATCTCAATCAATTTATATTCCCATCAAGAATACATGCAAGTTTCAATTTCTCTGTATACTTGCCATTAAATTTTAATTTCTTGGGAAATCTAAATGGTTTAAATAAAACTTTATATTTATATATCTTTCTCAATATTGTGAATACTAATGTGACAGGAACACTGTCTTCTTTATTGTTTATTTTCAGTTCATAGCACAGTTCCTGACATATAGTATTCAATAAATACAGGTTCAACTAAAAGACAAGAGAAAGAATAGACAATATTGGCAATACTTAGATACGTACTTTACATATTTTCTCAATTTTTCAGAGTGATTAATTTGTTGCAAAATATGATCTGATTACATTTATAAGATCTGCTTTTCCAGCTCTATGCTTGCTAGTGTTCTTTTTCTAAATATGGCTTAAAATGTAAGATAATAACCAAAATGATTGTAGCATAACATGGTTTTGAATCTTTGTTTTTTATATTTAGAGAAAACCTTTCATTTCTATGATCTTTATACTGCTGATAACCTCTGTCTCTCTTTGTCTCTGTCTGTTTAAAATCCAATTATGTAGTCCATTGGATCAGGTATATAGAGCTTTTAGTGGGAATGTGTGTATATCCAAAGACTTCAAAACATTTTCATTTTTTGAATACTTACACAGGTTAGATAGCAGAAAAAATAAATGACCTTGGACAAGCAATAAATGGAAATATCCTTGTTGATTGAGTGCAATTAGGATTTTGCTTTCATAATAGTAGTTGCAGCTGTGCATTCAAATGAAGAAATGCCTGCAAGGGCAAGATGCTCTCTTTAGATTGATACCCTACTGCTACTAGATTGTCTTAGTTGACTTATAGACCCTGTAGTGTTGAGTAAAATAATTGTCTATTTACACAGACAAAGCAATTTCTGACTCCAAGGTCACTTGCAGTTTACAAGAACATTTTTGAAGTTTTACAGAGACAGCACTTAGATGAGAGCTGTGTGAAAGAATTATAGATTCTTTACAGAATATTTTCAGGTGGTCCTCCATATCCATTATGGGTTTTGTAGATTTAAAATGTTTGCCTAAAGAAGCCATTATTGTGTTATTCACTGATGTATTGCAAACATAAAAGAACAATACCTCATCTCTGCTGGTCACAATGGTATAAAATTAGAAGCAATTTTAAAAAGCTGAAAGATTCACAAATCTGTTGAAATTAAACAACATGCTCATGAACAACCAATGGGTCAAAGAAGAAATCAAAAGAGAGAGAAAGAAAAAAAAAAAAAACTTGAAGCAAACAAAAATGAAAACACAGTAGACCAAATGTATGGTACATTGTATAAGCAGTTTTAAGAGGGAAGTTTATAATTATAAAAGCTTACATTAATGAAAAAGAAAGATCTGAAACAACCTAACTTTGCCTCTCAAGGAACTAGAAAAATGAGTCAGCCCAAAATTAGAAGAAAGGGAACAACAAAGAGCATAGCTGAGATAAATGAAATAGAGAACACAAAAATTAATGAAACTCAGAGCACTTTTTAAAAATATATAAACCAAATTGATAAACATTTAGGTAAACTAAGAAAAAAGAAAGAGAAGAATCTAAATATAATTATAAATAAGTGAGGACTCATTAGAGCTGATACCAGAAAAATACAAAGGATCATAAGAGACTACTATGAACGTTTATATGCCAACAAGTTAGTTAACTTAGAGGAAGCAGATAAATTCCTAGCAACATTGAATCTACTAAAATTGAATCAAGGAGACACGGAAAATCTAAATACCCAATAAACAGTAATTATTACTCAACATAGAAAAGTTCAGGACCAGATGGTTTCATTGGTGAATTATATCTAACATTTTAGAAGTAAAGTTGATTCTTCTCAAATTCTTGCCAAAAATTCAAGAGAAGGGAGCACTTGGAAATTCATTTTATGAGGCCAGAATTGCCCTGATACCAAAACCAATTAAGGACATATAAAAAAAGAAAATTGCAGGCCAATATTCCTGATGAATATTTCTCATCATCTTTGATTGTTGAGATTCAAAAATTCTCAACAAAATACTAGCAACTTGAATTCAAAAGCACATTTAAAATATCATACACCATGATCAGATAGAATCTGTTCTTGGGATGTAAAAATGGTTAAATGTGTACAAATCGATTTGTGATATATTATATTAATGCTAGAATGAAAGATAAAAATCATGTTATCATCTCAATAATGCATGAAAAGCATTTGACAAAAATATAATGTTCTTTCAGAATAAAAATTCTCAACAAATTGACTATAGAAGGAATTTGCCTCAACATAATAAAGGCTGTATAAAACAAGGCCACAGGTAATGTTACATTCTACAGTAAACCTTTTAGAAGCAAACTTTTCTCTAAGATCAGGAACAAGACAAAGGTGCCCACTCTCACCATTCTTATTCAACATAGTACTGGAAGTTCTAGCCAGAGCAATTTGGCAAAAAAAAAAAGACATGATTATTGGAAAAGAAGCAGTAAAATTTTCTGTACTGGCAAATGCTATACTTTTATCTATATAAAATCCTAAAGATTCCATCCAAAACTGTTAGAACTAATCAACAAATTCAGTAAGAGTTACCGGGTCAAAAAACAGCATTTAGAAATCAGTCACATTTTTATATACTAACAATGAGATATCTGAAAAAGAAATAAAGAAAACAATCTCAATCCCAATAAAAATCTCAAAACCAATAAAATACTTGGGAGTACATTTAACCAAGAGAGTGAAGGAAATATACACTGACAACTATAGGACATTGTTGAAAGAAAAGGAAGAGGATTCAAGAAAATGGAAAGATACATGTGTTCATAGATTGGAATAATGGACATTGTCAAAAATCCATAATATTCAAAGCCATATATAACATTAATGCAATTCCTATCAAAATTATAATGGCATATTTCACAGAAAAAGAAAAAAATAATCCTAAAATTTACATGGTACCACAGAAGATCCCCAAAGAGCCAAAGCAATTTTCAGAAAGAAAAACAAAGCCAGATACATCACATTTCCTGATTTCAAAATATACTACAAGGCAGTAGTATTCAAAACAGTATGGTACTGGCATGAAGGTAGACACATGGCAAATGGAACAAAGCCAAGAGCACAGAAATGAAACTGCATACATGGTTAGCTAATATTTGAAAAGGGTCAATAATAGTGGGGAATGATAGCATTTTCAATAAATCAGCTGGTGCTGCTGCTGCTAAATCGCTTCAGTCGTGTCTGACTCTGTGCGACCCCATAGATGGCAGCCCACCAGGCTCCCCAGTCCCTGGCAAGAACACTGGAGTGGGTTGCCATTTCCTTCTCCAGTGCATAAAAGTGAAAAGTGAAAGTGAAGCAACTTAGTCGTGTCCAACTCCTAGTGACTCCATAGACTGCAGCCTACCAGGCTCCTCCATCCATAAATCACCTGGGGAAAACTTTATATCCACAAAGGGTAAGAACTTCCATTTATAATATTAGTAAGTTTTGGGAATTCCATGTATAGCAAGGTGATTATAGATGACAATATTATACCACATACTTGAAAGTTGCCAAAAATCTAGATATCAACCAAAAAAATGATATTGAAAAAAGAAATGTTTAATGTTTGTTTAAACAAAGAAACAAACAAGTTAAACAAAGAAATGTTTGTTAATGATGTTAAACAAAGAGAGGATAATTATGTGAAGTGATGGAGATGTTAGCTATTAGAATGGTCATACCATTTTGCAATATATAACTATATTAAATCAATGTATTACATACCTTGAAAATGTGTAATGTTATATCTCATTATATTCCAATTATAATAACAGAACAATGCCTGGCAGATTTCAAAAGCACAATAAATATTTGTTTACAGAAGAGTCTCATGTGTTTCTTTCTTTAATCAGTCAATCAATAAATATTTTCTGAGCATTTACAAAATACTTGGTGTCATGGATTTATAAGATTTCTATTTCAAAGAGCCTATAGTCTAATTGGAGTGATGAAAACCCAACACATGTGAAAGCTTACCATTTCTAATTACATCAGTATCTTAGAAACTAGACATAATCATGTTTACAATCATAACAATGAAATGGGCTTTAACCACCCCACCCCCCACCCCCAAAAAAAGCCACTTAAAAATACAAAGTAAAAATTCTGTGATAATGAGTGTCTGGGATTCCTTCCTCCAAGTTTTTTTCTTCTTTATTTCCTATATCATGCTGCCACAACTGATTCTAATATGTCTTTCTCTAGATTAAAATCTTTCAGTAGCTCCCATGCACTACAGGATAAAATAAAAATTCCATAGAATGGCTGTGATAGATCACTGATGGTGACAAAATCGTTGTCATTTCTCTCATAGAGAGGTGGGGGGCATCTATGTATTCTCCCCCTTGAATACGGGTAGGTTTCATAACTGTTTTAACACATAGAGATGGCAGAAGGGATGCTTTACCAGTTTATAGGTCAAGGCCCAAAGAGATTGACAGTTTTTGCTTCTTGCCTCTTGAAACACCCACTCTAGGCAGCTCAACTGCCGAAGTTTAAACTCTCCTGCCGTAAACATTATGTGGAAAAACTATGAAAAAACCGAGTGGAGAGTGGCTCAATAGAGCCTTGCTCTCCATCCTTTCCCACTGAGGCACCAGATATATAAAAGAAGCTGCCTTGGATTCTCTACTCCAGCCCAGCTACCTGCTGAATGTAACCAAGTGACCTTGTTCAACACCACATGGAGCATGAGAATCAAGCAGCCTAGTCTGGTCCATTTTGTATCATAGATTGTGAACGTCATGAAATGATTTGTTTCAAGCCATCATATTTGCAGTAGTTGGTTACACAGAGATACATGGTCATAACAATAGCAATCAAGTTTCCTATAAATTTACATGTCTAAATTATCACATTTTCTCTACTTTTAAGAAAGTTAATAAGCTTTATTAAGTTTTGAGCAATTTTCCTTAACAGAAAAAATGGAGCTAAAAATAGAGATCCCATACACCCCTTGAAAGAGTGAAAATACTAGTCACTCAGTTGTGCCCAACACAGCAACCCCAAGGACTATAGCCTGCCAGGCTCTTCTGTCCATAGAATTCTCCAAGCAAGAATAGCAAGAGTGGCTTGCTAGTCCCTTCTCCAGGAGATCTTCCTGGATCAGGGATCGAATATTGGCATCCTGAATTGCAGGCAGATTCTTTACCATCTGAGCCACCAAGGAAGCCCCTTAACTCATGCCAATTTCCCCTATTTTAATATCTTGCATAAATGTGCTATATTTGTTACAACCAGTGGGCCAATATTAATGCATTATTATTAAGAAAATTCTATAACTTACATTGGGCTCACTCTTTGTAATATACAATCTATGGCTTTTGACTAACATACAATGACATGTATCCAACATTACAGTATTATACTGAATAATGGTTTCATTATCCTGAAAAATCTCTTCTGAGAATCCCTGTAAACCAGTGATATTTTTATTATATCCATAGATTTTCCTTTCCTAGAAGGTCATATATTTGGAATAATACAATATAAATGTTTAGGATTGGCTTCTTTCACTGAGGAATAATGTGTTTGAAGTTTTTCCATGATTTTTGGTGGCTTGGTGGCCTTGTCTCTTTTATCATCCATATAATGCTTCAGTCTATGATTGCACCACCATTTGTTTATCCATTTCCTTGTGGAAAGACTTTTTGCTTGCTTCTCAGTTCAGTTCAGTTCAGCCACTCAGTCGTGTCCAACTCTGCAACCCCATGAATCGCAGCACACTAGGCCTCCCTCTCCATCATCAACTCCCAGAATTCACTCAGACTCACGTCTATCAAGTCAGTGATGCCATCCAGCCATCTCATCCTTTGTCGTCCCCTCCTCCTCCTGCCCCCAATCCCTCCCAGCATCAGAGTCTTTTCTAATGAGTCAACTCTTTGCATGAGGTGGCCAAAGTACTGGAGTTTCAGCTTTAGCATCATTCCTTCCAAAGAAATCCCAGGGCTGATCTCCTTTAGAATGGATTGGTTGGATCTCCTTGCAGTCCAAGGGACTCTCAAGAGTCTTCTCCAACACCACAGTTCAAAAGCATCAATTCTTCGGTGCTCAGCCTTCTTCACACTCCAACTCTCACATCCATACACGACCCCTGGAAAAACCATAGCCTTGACTAGATGGACTTTTGTTGGCAAAGTAATGTCTCTGATTTTCAATACGCTATCTAGGTTGATCATAACTTTTCTTCCAAGGAGTAAGTGTATTTTAATTTCATGGCTGCAGTTACCATCTGGAGTGATTTGGAGCCCAAAAAAATAAAGTCTGCCACTGTTTCCATTGTTTCCCCATCTATTTCCCATGAAGGGATGGGACCAGGTGCCATGATCTTTGTTTTCTGAATGTTGAGGTTTAAGCCAATTTTTTCATTCTCCTCTTTCACTTTCATCAAGAGGCTTTTTAGTTCCTCTTCACTTTCTGCCATAAGGGTGGTGTCATCTGCATATCTGAGGTTATTGATATTTCTCCCGGCAATCTTGATTCCAGCTTGTGCTTCTTCCAGCCCAGCGTTTCTCATAATGTATTCTGCATATAAGTTGAATAAGCACGGTGACAATATACAGCCTTGATGTACTCTTTTTCCTATTTGGAACCAGTCTGTTGTTCCATGTCCAGTTCTAACTGTTGCAACCTGACCTGCATACAGGTTTCTCAAGAGGCAGGTCAGGTGGTCTGGTATTCCCATCTCTTTCAGAATTTTCCACAGTTTATTGTGATCCATAGTCAAAGGCTTTTGCATAGTCAATAAAGCAGAAAGAGATGTTTTTCTGGAACTCGCTTGCTTTTGCAATGATCCAGCGGATTTTGGCAATTTGATCTCTGGTTCCTCCGCCTTTTCTAAAACCAGCTTGAACATATGGGAGTTCATGGTTCTCTTATTGCTGAGGCCTGGCTTGGAGAATTTTGAACATTACTTTACTAGCATGTGAGATGAGTGCAATTGTGTGGTAGTTTGAGCATTCTTTGGCATTGCCTTTCTTTGGGATTGGAATGAAAACTGACATTTTCTAGTCCTGTAGCCACTGCTGAGTTTTCCACATTTGCTGGCATATTGAGTGCAGCACTTTCACAGCATCATCTTTCAGGATTTGAAACAGCTCCACTGTAATTCCATCACCTCTACTAGCTTTGTTCGTAGTGATGCTTTCTAAGGTCCACTTGACTTCACATTCCAGGATGTCTGGCTCTAGGTGAGTGATCACACCATCATGATTATCTTGGTCATGAAGATCTTTTTATAGTTCTTCGGTGTATTCTTGCCACCGCTTCTTAATATCTTCTGCTTCTGTTAGGTCCATACCATTTCTGTCCTTTATCGAGCCCATCTTTGCATGAAATGTTCCCTTGGTATCTCTAATTTTCTTGAAGAGATCTCTAGTCTTTCCCATTCTGTTGTTTTCTTCTATTTCTTTGCATTGATCGCTGAGGAAGGCTTTCTTTTCTCTCCTTGCTATTCCTTGGAACTCTGCATTCAGATGCTTATATCTTTCCTTTTCTCCTTTGCTTTCACTTCTCTTCTTTTCACAGCTATTTGTAAGGCCTCCTCAGACAGCCATTTTGCTTTTTTGCATTTATTTTCCATGGAGATCGTCTTGATCCCTGTCTCTTGTACATGTCATGAACCTCCGTCCATAGTTTATCAGGCACTCTATCCATCAGATCTAGTCCCTTAAATCTATTTTTCACTTCCACTGTATTATCATAAGGGATTTGATTTAGGTCATACCTGAATGGTCTAGTGGTTTTCCCTACTTTCTTCAATTTAAGTCTAAATTTGGCAATAAGGAGTTCATGGTCTGAGCCACAGTCAGCTCCTGGTCTTGTTTTTGTTGACTGTATACAGTTTCTCCATCTTTGGCTGCAAAGAATATAATCAATCTCATTTTGGTGTTGACCATCTGGTGATGTCCATATGTAGAGTTTTCTCTTGTGTTGTTGGAAGAGGATGTTTACTATAACCAGTGCATTTTCCTTAAAAAACTCTTTTAGTCTTTGCCCTGCTTCATTCTGCATTCCAAGGCCAAATTTGCCTGTTACTCCAGGTGTTTCTTGACTTTCTACTTTTGCATTCCAGTCCCCTATAATGAAAAGGAAATCTTTTGGGAGGTTAGTTCTAAAAGGTCTTGTAGGTCTTCATAGAACCGTTCAATTCAGCTTCTTCAGCATTACTGGTTGGGGCATAGACTTGGATTACTGTGATATTGAATGGTTTGACTTGGAAATGAACAGAGATCATTCTGTCATTTTTGAGATAGCATCCAAGTACTGCATTTTAGACTCTTTTGTTGACCATGATGGACTACTCCATTTCTTCTAAGGGATTCCTGCCTGCAGTAGTAGATATAATGGTCATCTGAGTTAAATTTACCCATTCCAGTCCATTTTAGTTAGCTGATTCCTAGAATGTTGACGTTCACTCTTGCCATCCCTTGTTTGACCACTTCCGATTTGCCTTAATTCATGGATCTGACATTCCAGGTTCCTATGCAATATTGCTCTTTACAGCATCAGACCTTGCTTCTATCACCAGTCACATCCACAATGGTATTGTTTTTGCTTTGGCTCCATCCCTTCATTCTTTCTGGAGTTATTTCTCCACTGATCTTCAGTAGCATATTGGGCACCTACTGACCTGGGGAGTTCCTCTTTCAGTATCCTATCATTTTGCTTTTTCATACTGTTCATGGGGTTCTCAAGGCAAGAACACTGAAGTGGTTTGACATTCCCTTCGCCAGTGGACCACATTCTGTCAGACCTCTCCACCATGCCTGCCTGTCTTGGGTGGCCCCACAGGTCATGGATTAGTTTCATTGAGTTAGACAAAGCTAGTTGAGAGCAGAGCACGGCCGAGAGGAGCTACCCCACGTCCAAGGTCAGGGGCAGAAGCCGAGAGGACCCCACACCTGAGGGGTGGCGGCTGAGAGGAGCAACCCCACTTCCGAGGTCAGGGGTGGCAGCGGAAAGGAGTTATCCCGCATCCAAGGTCGGGGCGGCAGCCGAGAGGAGCTACCCAGCATCCAAGGTCAGGAGCGGCGGCCGAGAGTGCCAGGCTGAGACAGCGCAGGAGCAGCCAAGAGGAGCTACCCCTGCCTGAGGCCAGGGGCGGCAGCTGGGAGGAGCGACCCCAAGTCCAAGGAGCGGTGGCTGCGCTGGTGCCGGAGGGCCTAGAGGAGCTATTCCATGTTCAAGGTCGGGAGGGGCGGCGGTGAGGAGATACCCCTCGTCCAAGGTAAGAGAAACCCAAGTAAGATGGTAGGTGCTGCAAGAGGGCAGACACACTGAAACCATAATCACAGAAAACTAGCATATGTAATCACACTAGGACCACAGCCTTGCTTGCTTCTAAGCTTTGGCAATTATGAATAAAGCTGCTATGACCATTCATGTAGAGATTTTTGTGTGAGTGCAAGTTTTCAACCCATTTGGACAAATATTAAGCAGCATGATTGCTGGATCATGTGATAATATGATGTTTAGTTTTGTAAGAATTTGCCGTACTATCTTCCAAAGTGAATGTACCATTTTGCCTTCCCACCAGCAATGAATGAGAATTCTCATTGCTCTTCATTCTCACCAGCATCTGGCATTGCCAGTGTTCTGGATTTTGGCTATCCAAACAAATGTGTGTAGTGGTATCTCATTGCTGTTTCTATTTGAATTCTCTAATGCTGTATGATGTTGAGAATCTTTTTCATATGCTTATTTGCTGTCTGTATGTCTTTTTATTTTCCAGTAGTGATTTTATTTTATTTTTTAAAATATAAATTTATTTTAATTGGAGGTTAATTACTTTACAATATTGTATTGGTTTTGCCATACATCAACATGAATCCGTCACAGGTATACATGTGTTCCCCATCCTGAACCCCCCCTCCCTCCTGCCTCCCTGTACCATCCCTCTGGGTCGTCTCAGTGCACCAGCCCCAAGCATCCTGTATCATGCATCAAACCTGGACTGGTGATTCATTTCATATATGATAATATACATGTTTCAATGCCATTCTCCCAAATCATCCCACTCTCTCCCTCTCCCACAGAGTCCAAAAAATTGTTCTATACATCTGTGTCTCTTTTGCTGTCTTGCATACAAGGTTATCATTACCATCTTTCTAAATTCCATATATATGCATTAGTATACTGCATTGGTGTTTTTCTTTCTGGCTTACTTCACTCTGTATAATCAGTTCCAGTTTCATCCACCTCATTAGAATTGATTCAAATGTATTCTTTTTAATGGCTGAGTAATACTTCATTTTGTACATGTACCACAGTTTTCTTATCCATTCATCTGCTGATGGAAATCTAGGTTGCTTCTATGTCCTGGCTATTCTAAACAGTGCTGCAATGAACGTTGGGGTACACGTGTGTCTTTCAATTCTGGTTTCCTCAGTGTATATGCCCAGCAGTGGGATTGCTGGGTCATAAGGCAGTTCTATTTTCAGTTTTTTAAGGAATCTCCACACTGTTCTCCATAGTGGCTGTACTAGTTTGCATTCCCACCAACAGTGTAAGAGGGTTCCCTTCTCTCCACACCCTCTCCAGCCTTTATTGCGTGTAGATTTTTGGATCTCAGCCATTCTGACTGGCGTGAAATGGTACCTCATTGTGGTTTTGATTTGCATTTCTCTGATAAGACAGAAATATAGATCAATGGAACAAAATAGAAAGCCCAGAGATAAATCCACACACCTATGGACATCTTATCTTTGACAAAGGAGGCAAGAATATACAATGGTTTAAAGACAATCTCTTTAACAAGTGGTGCTGGGAAAACTGGTCAACCACTTGTAAAAGAATGAAACTAGAACACTTTCTAACACCATATACAAAAATAAACTCAAAATGGATTAAAGATCTAAATGTAAGACCAGAGACTATAAAACTCCTAGAGGAGAACATAGGCAAAACACTCTCCGACATACATCACAGCAGGATCCTCTATGACCCACATCCCAGAATATTGGAAATAAAAGCAAAAATAAACAAATGGGACCTAATTAAACTGAAAAGCTTCTGCACAACAAAAGAAACTATAAGCAAGGTGAAAAGACAACCTTCAGAATGGGAGAAAATAATAGCAAATGAAGCAACTGACAAACAACTATCTCAAAAATATACAAACAACTCCTGCAGCTCAATTCCAGCTCAAATCAAAAAATGGGCTAAAGAACTAAATAGACATTTCTCCAAAGAAGACACACAGATGACTAACAAACACATGAAAAGATGTGCAACATCACTATTGGCCCATTTTAAAATTGGGTTGCTTGTTTTATTACTGTCGAATTTTAAGCATTCTTTGTATATTTTAAGTACCAGTTCTTTAACTGAAATGTATGTGTTTTTCAAAAGATTTTATCCCAATTTCCTAGACTTTTAACCTTCATATTCCTTCAAACACATAATACACATCGCCTATGCTCAAATCACAAAAAAACTGTTCTGCTTCCTCTGCATATCATGCTCTCTCTTACTAATATTCCCATACCTTTGCATAGGCTATTCTGATATCTGCATTCAAAGCAGAGGGAACTTTACTTATACTTGAAGTATGAAGAGTATTAGAGGACTGTATTATACTCTTTGTGAAATCTTCCTGTATTACAAAGAGATTTAGCGCCTCAGTTCTCTGTGCTCAAAAACCACTTTTGTGTATATGTGTGTGTGTGTGTGTGTGTGTGTGTGTGCGCGCACGCACACATGTTAAGTCACTTCAGTCATGTCTGACTCTTTGTGACCTGATGGACTGTAGCCCACCTGGCTCCTCTGTCCATGGGATTCTCCAGGCAAGAAAGCTGGAGTGGGTTGCCATGTCCCCCTCCAGGCAATCTTCTTAACCCAGGGATCAAAACCGCATCTCCTATGTCTCCTGCATTGGCAGACAGGTTCTTTATCATTAACGCCACCTGGGAAGCCCCCTGTTTTGTGTATACATCAAATAAAACACTGAGCACATTTAATTCTAACTCTGGTTTATGATCCTGTCAACCAAAAGGATCATGAACATTCCCAAAACAGGTGCCATATCTTTTATATCTTGATACAGTTTTCCAGGCCTTCATGTAAGAAAAAAGATGCATCATAGATACAAACTATATGAAGGAATGCCCAGAATAAATCTTGGTGATGAAGTGTGAGAGGAGAGATCATGAATTACTTCACTGAGTATTTCATGATAGAAGCCATAGGTTTCAGAATGGATGAATAAAGAATAACATTTGGCTAGAAAGGAATGATAAAGTTTTGAAAGACAATAGAAGCACATCTATCTGTGGCTTCCATCTTGGGTGTATTCTCTCTCACTCTGTTGAACCACGACTCAAGGAGAAGCCAGCTGCCATGTGGTGAGGTGACTGTATGGGAGCTCCAGGCAGTGAGGGGTCAAAGCCTGCCAGTAACTATGTGACTGATCCTGGACAAAGATCAATGTGACTGTGCTCTCTGCACTGTTTACCAGCATGTTATTTTCATTTAACCTGACATTATTGTTCAAGTGAGCTATAGGAGCTAGGATAGTATTCAAAAGCTCTGACTAAAGAGAGGTGAAGAAATATCTGGCTAGAAGTTTCAGGTGATATAAGTCATCTAAATGACTACATCTAACCAACTCACCATAGACCACTATTTCAGGTAGCCAGCCCCAGTTAGGAATAATACTGGTCTGCACATTGTAACTTGCTGTTAGATCACTTGCTTTGGTTTAGGCTGAAGGAATAATGGAAAAAACTCACAATTCAAATACAAAATTAAAAGTTTTAAGTGTGTGGAAAATTTATTTTATGTTAAAACTGTTTCATTATAACACAGAGCTATTTGTAGTCTTTAGTATTCCACTTTGTTTGAATATTTATACACTTTACTGCCAAAACATTAATGTGCTTGATTATGAAACTCCCCAGACCCTGTTGAGGATTTTACATAATTACTGTAAAAGCATTACATTATGTTCCTAATAGCTGAGAAAATATGCAAAATCTGAAAAAAAAAATCTAGTCATAAGTTTTTTGACACTGGGTTGTGGACCTCTATTGACTTCCTTGGGATATCATCTCTCTGCTTAAAATGCAGGACTGAGAACTAAAATCATAAGAAGATAGAAAGACAAAACTTTAAGGAATAGAAAATGCTTATTTGCTCTCCAATTCCAATTTATCACTCCTATCATCTAAATGTGGAATTGCTTATAATAATAATAATAGGACGTTTAGAACATATGGTGTTGATATTGGTTTCTTTTGAACCGAAGCTGTGCTTAACATTAGGAGGAGCTGAGAGAAGTGAGGTTAAGTTTAGGGCATGAACCAGAAGCGAAGTTTGTCGTTTTAACATAGTGCTGCATCCCTGGGGTCTGTCCCAGCCTGTTTTTGTTATTTTTCTTTTCTTCCTTCTTCCTTTTCTTCCTTCTTCTCTTTCTATTCCAGGAATATGCTGCTTGCTAGTTGATCATCCTCAAAGTTAATTCATTAGAGATCAAGAAAAATTCTTTGCTTTCATGTATTCCTATGTTCCAGGCATTAGAAATGTTGCTCACTGCTAACGAACGAGGTGAGCTATTCATTCAACTCTTGAGACATTGTATCTGAAATAATATCTGGGAAGTCTCTAGTGACTCAAAGTCATTGATAGGAAATAAACATTATCAGCTTAATACCTACTTCTAAGGGATCATGACAGAAGTTTTTAGAAAGATATTTCAGTTCCTGAACCTCAGTTTCCCCATCTATACAATGGTGCAAATAATTATAGGCTGTTTAAGTTGTTGCAAAGATGAAACAATATATGTAGGGCACTTGGAACATTGCCTTGCACATGTAAGTGATGTTGAATCTCCTTTCTTTTACTTTCTAAACTTGTGACATTTTTCCTTAGATTGAATTTCCTTCTATCTTTTCCTTATACCATGGGATGACTCTCCATCATTGCTATTATGGTTACAATAAATAAGTCCTTCTCTTTGTCCAGCTGAAGTTTCTGTTGCTAATATTTTATTGCCTTAGTGCTGTGCTTCTTTTATTTAAATATACTAACCTTTTCTTTTTAAAGTGTCCTGGATTCAACCTTATTAGCAAAAAAATCAATTTTGATTCTTATTTCCAGTGGTGGAACAAAAGCTTTTTATTCCTATTTTTTTTAAATAAAGATATCTATATTAGTAAGCAGCAATTTTTTGATAATATTTTGGTGGTAAAAGCACTTTTTTGAGGTCCTTGAAGTTACATCTTATTTTGCCAATGGATATAGTTAGCTATGACTAAGGAATTACACTGGGTTGTTGACCATTTAACTCAAATGATTGTTCTTTATAGTTGTATTCTAATGCTCTGTTTACAGGGTTCCATATATATAATTACATGTGATTCTTACAACACAATAAATTGGATATTGTCACTTTATTTTTTATTTTATGGATTTTAGCTTTTAACAATTATCTTTTATGTTTTTATTTTTATGGCTTTTGATCTACTAGTTCCGTTGACCTTTATTTTTAATTTTACCTATTTTATTATTTAAATATTTTTAATCTCATCTTTATTTGCATTCATATTTTCACTCTTAATTTCCTTCTATTTTTCTCCTAACCTACTCTCTCAATTTCAGTTTTACTGCTTCCTAACTTTTAAATCTACTCTTTATTTTTTGAAATATTGTGTCTCCTTATCTTTTATCATCCTCCATCCCACTGCTTCTTGCTTCCTGCTTCCTGCAACTGTTATTTTGTTTGGTTTGCTTTCATAATGGCAGAAGGACACATGGCCACAAAGGTGGCTGAAAGGATGGACCCATGACTGGAAAGGCTGTCAGCTTTCTTGCCAGCTTTAGTGACCCCTTCCCAAGCCTACCTGCACTTTCTCTCAACTCCAATTTGTTCCATCTTACACATCTTGTTAAGTCCAGACATATCAACTTTCCGTTAACTACCTGAATGAAGTCCTAAAACTAAATGTTCATTTGCTGATTACTTCACTTGAAGTGATTCTTTTTCTGTGAACGCAAATGTCTGTGAACAGGGTCAGTTTAGGATCTCTAAGTGCAAACCGCTCTGTCACCTGGCCAGCAGTGAAACTATGATATCCTGTGGGCTTCAATTTCACCCTCAGGCCTGTGTTAAAATGTGACACTGTCTGTTGAATAAGAGAACAGAGTATATGTTACAGCAGTGCTCTCTGGGCTTCAGAGAAGGATACTCAAAGGTAGAGCACAGCTGTGTCATCTGAGAGCTGTAGAAGGAAGCATTCCATCCCACTGCTTCTTGGGCACTGTGTTTACTCTCAGTCTAATGTGTTTCGACCTTCTGAGTTAGTGGTTGGAGCAGGAAGGGAAACGAAATAAAAGAAAAAACAAATGAACTTCTTTTTACCTACCTGAGTTTGACTTCCTATGTCTTTCACAGATATGTCATTTTTTTTGCTTTCACAAAAGCCTTTTTCTTTGTAAAACCAATTTTCTTTGAATTACTTGAGTGTTAAGAAGTTCTGGATTGAAATTAAACAAAGCCGAAACTTATCTGTACCTTACAACTAAAGTTCTGTGATGTGGTCTAAAAAAGTGGTGTATACCTGGTTCCTTGTACAAATTCATGCTAATAATATCATGCTCTTTATACTTGTCTACAAATTCATATTAATAATATAATGTTATTTACACTAATTCTGATATAAATATTGATCTCATTATAAAAATGAATAAAAGACAGATATCTAATCACAAGTGACTTATTTAGAATACTGTATTAATTTCCTAGTGCTAGTGTAACAAATCACAAACTGGATGGCTTTATTCATTGTCTCAGTTCTGGAGGCTAGAATTCAGAAATCAAGGGGCAGCCAGGTTGATACCTCCTGGAAGTTCTAGGAAAGAATTCATTCCATGCTTCTCTTCTGGTACCCTCAATGTTCCTTGATTGTACAGCACAATCCAATCTACCCAGTCTTCATGTGGCCTTCTTTTATGTGTGTCTTCATGTCTCAAATTTCCCTCTTAAAAGGATAATATTGTAAAGTAAAAATAAAAATAAACCAACTAAAAAATAATAATAATAAAATGTAAAGATATACATGCCTTAAAAAAAAAAAAAATGAACAACAGTCATTGTTTTTAGGGCCCATCCTAAATCCAGGATGACTTCATCTCAGGATCCTTAATTACAGCAGCAAAGACCTTTGTTTGTTTGTTTGTTTTAATTTATTTTTACTTTATTTTGCTTTACAATACTGTATTGGTTTTGCCATACATTGACATGAATCTGCCACGGGTGTACATGAGTTCCCAATCCTGAAGCCCCCTCCCACCTCCCACCCCATATCATCTCTCTAGATCATCCCCGTGCACCAGCCTCAAGCATCCGGTATCCTGTATCGAACATAGACTGGCGATTCCTTTCTTACATGATAGTATACATGTTACAATGTCATTCTCCCAAATCATCCCACCCTCTCCCTCTCCCACAGAGTCCAAAAGTCCGTTCTATACATCTGTGTCTCTTTTGCTGTCTCGCATACAGGGTCATCATTACCATCTTTCTAAATTCCACATATATATGTTAGTATACAGTATTGGGGTTTTTCTTTCTGGCTTACTTCACTCTGTATAATAGGCTCCAGTTTCACCCACCTCATTAGAACTGATTCAAATGTATTCTTTTTAAAGGCTGAGTAATACTCCACTGTGTATATGTACCACAGCTTTCTTATCCATTCATCTGTTGATGAACATCTAGATTGCTTCCATGTCCTGGCTATTCTAAACAGTGCTACGATGAACATTGGGGTACACATGTCTCTTTCAATTCTGGTTTCCTTGGTGTGTATGCCCAGAAGTGGGATTACTGGGTCATAAGGCAGTTCTGTTTGCAAAAAATAGCAAAGTCCTTTTTACAAAATAAAGCACTTCACTTGTTCCAGGATTTAATATCTTTTGGGAGGCCAGTATTTAACTCACTAACTCTCAGTCATAACTTTCTTCATTTTTTCTTTGCTGATGTTGCTAAGCAAGGGTGAATAAAAGGTGCACAGGATATGGTCTCAAATAATATTTTTTATTACTGATCTAGACAAGGATTTTTACTATAAGGAGGTAAAACCCAAGCAAGCTGGCTTAAATGAAAAAGATTTATTTTAGTGAAATGAGAGGCTACCTGATAGACAGCTGAGGACAGGAAAGAATCACTAGCCTCAAAAGTACTAGAACAGGAAATAGACAGTAAGAAACTCAAGTATTGCCTTCTCTGTCTCTCGGGCTGAATGGTCACTCTTCTACTGCTTTGATCTGCTTTTCTTTATGTGTATCTTAGCTGCCATACCAAAATACCAGACACTTGGTGGCTTAAACAGCAAACATTTATTTCTCACAGTTCTGAAGGTTAGAAAGTCCAAGATCAAGATGGCAGATTCAGTTCTTCAGGAAGAGGACTTTGTTTCCAGTTTTCAGATGGCTATCTTGTTGCTATATTCTCCCACGTGGAGACAGGGAGAGTTCTGTTCTCTCCTTTCCTTCTTAAAAGAGAACTAATTCCATCATCTAAGATTGGATAGTACAAAACTACCAGAGAAAACCAGATATGATACACTCTTTGACACAAGTTGTACCATCTTTTCTGTATCCTTCTTCTAAAGTAAAGAAAATAAAAGTAGAAATAAACCAGTGGGAAATAAAAGCAGAAAGAAACCAATGGGATCTAATGAAACATAAAAGCTTTTGCAGATCAGAGGAAACCATTGACAAAATGAAAAGACAACCTATTAAATGGGAGAAAATATTTGGAAATGATTTGACCAATAAGGGATTAATATCCAACATATAATATCCAACATATAATATCCAACGGCTCATACAACTCAACAGAAAAAAAAATCCAGTTAAAAATGGGCAGAAGAGGGCAGTCTCAGGATGGGGGAAGAATAGGATGGGGAGACCATTTTTTCCCCCCACAATTCAGCAAAGGATCATTTGAATGTTGAACAACTTCCACAAAACAACTTCTGAATACTGGCAGAGGACACCAGGCTCCCAGAAAGGCAGCCCAATCTCTTTAAAAGGAGGTAGGACAAAATATAAAAGACAAAAACAGAAACAAAAGATTTAGGGACAGAGACCCATCCTGGGGAGGGAGTCGTGAAGGAGGAGAAGTTCCCACACAGTAGAAAACCCTCTCACAAGTTTGTCTGTGGGGAATTTTGGAATCTCAGAGGGCATTATAACTGGACAAAAACAAAAACAAGAACAAAACCCCCACAGAATATGTGCCTAACTGCAACTGCCAGCAGAGAAGTGGCGCAGATGCTCACATGTGCCACCAGTGAATGGGGACATGGCAGGGAGGTGCAGGCTGCATAATGGTGCTTAGGGTAAGGACTAGGCCTGAATACCCTGAGGACAATCTGAGGGAGCTAATGTGAGAGCAACCCAAACCGTGGGATTGCCAGAGAGACAAAAACAAAAACAAAAACAAACAAACAAACAAACAAACAAAAACCTTTCCCACAGAAGGATCTAACCTCACATGATAACCCTTGGTGCACTCACAGAACAAAGGATTGAGTGAATATCAAAGGAGAGCAATCGTTCTGCTGTATAGGGCCCTCCCTCCCTGGAGGCAGAGAGGCAGGCATGTGACAGCCAGAGCTGGAAGGCAAGGGGCTGCTGCAATCTCAGACCCAGAGAAAGCATCCTCTACCAAACTGTGAGCAGGTTCCCAGTTACTAACCATATCTTCCTGGGATCCTGGACGGTTGCCATCTGCCAGGAGTATCACAGCCTGAAATCAGCACCCCAGAGGAGACTGGACTCCCATGGGGCACCTTGGAAACCAAGCATCTGGGACCAGGCAGATGAATAAGATGCATGGTCCCCTTGGGAGAGTGCACACTCCAAGCACTTGGTCACCTGAGCTGCTTGGACCTGGGAAGTGCACAAAAGGCAATGCCTATCCAGGTATGTGAAATTCTGGAGCACCCGAGAACCTGAGCAGACTTGGGAAGTGCACGAAATGCAGGGCCCACTTGGGACAGTGCCCTTGCAGAGCACCCTGGAGCCTAAGCAGTGTAGACCCAGGAAGCACATGCCACCTTGGGCTGTGGCAAACCCAGTGTGGTCCATCTACTGTGAGCACTCTTCACACATGCCAGGGGTATTTGTTTGTGGTGTCCCTGTCTATCTACCACACAACTGAATCAGTTCAGTTCAGTTCAGTCACTCATTCGTGTCCGACTCTTTGCGATCCCATGAACTGCAGCACTCCAGGCCTCCCTGTCCATCACCAACTCCCGGAGTTCACCCAGATTCACATTCATCGAGTCAGTGATGCCATCCAGCCATCTCATCCTCTATTGTCCCCTTCTCCTCCTGCCCCCAATCCCTCCCAGCATCAAAGACTTTTCCAATGAGTCAACTCTTCGCATGAGGTGGCCAAAGTACTGGAGTTTCAGCTTCAGCATCATTCCTTCCAAAGAAATTCCAGGGCTGATCTCTTTCAGAATGGACTGGTTGGATCTCCTTGCAGTCCGATGGACTCTCAAGAGTCTTCTCCAATACCACAGTTCAAAAGCAGCAATTCTTCAGCACTCTGCTTTTTTCACAGCCCAACTCTCACATCCATACATGACCACTGGAAAAACCATAGCCTTGACTAGACGGACCTTAGTCGGCAAAGTAATGTCTCTGCTTTTGAATATGCCATCTAGGTTGCTCATAACTTTTCTTCCAAGGAGTAAGCATCTTTTAATTTCATGGCTGCAGTCACCATCTGCAGTGATTTTGGAGCCCCCAAAAATAAAGTCTGCCACTGTTTCCACTGTTTTCCCATCTATTTCCCATGAAGTGATGGGACCGGATGCCATGATCTTTGTTTTCTGAATGTTGAGCTTTAAGCCAACTTTTTCACTCTCCACTTTCACTTTCATCAAGAGGCTTTTTAGTTCCTGTTCACTTTCAGCCATAAGGGTGGTGTTATCTGCATATGAGAAATGCTGGACTGGAAGAAACACAAGCTGGAATCAAGATTGCTGGAAGAAATATCAATAACCTCATATATGCAGGTGACACAACTGAATAAATGAGCCTAAATAAGTGGCCACCTTCACCCTGTTGTGTCAGGGTGGAAATTAGACATGGAAGAGACACACAAACAGAGGAAGCCAAAATAAACAAAGAAGGGGAAACCACTCTGGAGGTGACAAGTGCAACAGATTAAAAACCTTCATTTAATACTGGAGACTGTGCATTTGAGGGGCACCCATCGACCTTGAGAACAGGTACAAGCCAAAAGAAGGAACTATCTGACGCTGAACTGACCCCACACTGCCCACAATAGCTCCAGAGAAATTCCTAGATCTATTTTTACTATTATCACTTTTCAATTTTAAAAAAGAATTTTAGTTATTTATTACTTCCTTATTTTTGTAGCTTACTATTATCTTTCAAAAAAACCCTATTGTAAAAAACAAATTTCATATATTTTAAAAAACTTTTTGATTGATTGTGTTTTGTATTTTTTGTATTGTATTTTTGAGAGTCTAGCCTTTATTCTAGGTTTTTAATCTTTGCTTTTTGATATTTGTTATCAATTTTGTACCTCTAAGATTCTAATCTATTTTCATTTAGAGATTTGATTACTGATTTGATTGCTCTCTCCCCTTTGACTCTCCCTTTTCTCCTCCAGGTCACTTCTATCTCCTTCCTCCCTCTCATCTTCTCTACATGACTCTGAATCTTTCTGGGTGTTCCAGGCTGTGGAGAGCACTTAAGGATTTTGTTACTGGCTAGACTGCTCTCTCCCCTTTTGACTCTCCCTTTTCTCCTCCTGGTAATCTCTATCTCGCTGCTCCCTCTTCTCTTCTCTATAAAACTCTGTGAATCTCTCTGGGTGTTCCTGGCTGTGGAGAGCTGTTTCACCAATAATCTAGGGGTTTTATCTTCTATGATGTATGGATGGAGAAGTCTTGAGGTTACTCTAAGAGGACTGAAAGCCAGAGGATGGAATCTTAACTCCAAAACTTTAGAACATCAGAGAACTTCTGACTCCAGGGAACATTAGTAGACAAGAGGTCACCCAAAAGTCTCCACACCTACACTGAAACCAAGCACCACCCAAGAGCCAACAAGATCCAGTGCAAGACAAACCATGCTACTTTTCAAGCCAAACAGGAACACAACCCTGAACATTAAATAATGGTCTTCCCAAAGCCATGCCAAACCCATGGACACTCAGAACTCGCTGCTGGGCACTTCATTGCACTCCAGAGATAAGAGATCCAGTTTAACCCACCAGAACACAGACACAAGCTCTCCCAACCCAACCAGGAAACCTTTAGAAGCCTTTAGTCCAAGCCCACCCATAGGGAGCAGACACTACAATTAAGAGAAACCATGAACTTCCAGCTTGCAGAAAAGGAATCCCAAATAGAGAAATCTAAACAAAATGAAAAGACAGAGAAATATTCAGCAGGTGAAGGAACATGATAAAATCCCACCAAACCAAATGAAAGAGGAGGAGATAGGAAGTCTGCTTATAAAAAAATTCAGAATAATGATAGTAAAGATGATCGACAATCTTGAAAACAAAATGAAGTTACAGATAAACAGACTAGAGATAAGGATTGAGAAGATGCAAGAAATGTTTAATGAGGACCTAGAAGAAATAAAGAAGAATCAATCAATAATGCAATAACTGATATCAAAACCACTCTGGAGGGAACCAACAAGAGAATAACTGAGGCAGAAGATAGGGTAAGTAAGGTGGAAGATTGAATGGTGGTAATAAATAAGGCAGAAAGGAAAAAAGAAAAAAGAATTGAAAGAAATGAAGACAACCTCAGCGACCTCTAGGACAATGTTAAACGCCCCAACATTCGAATCATAGGAGTCCCAGAAGAAGACAAAAAGGAAGGACATGAGAAAATATCTGAGGAGATAATAGTAAAAAACTTCCCTAATATGGGGAAGGAATTAGCCACCCAAATCCAAGAAAACCAGAGAGTCCCAAACAGGATAAATCCAAGGTGAGACACCACAAGACACATATTAATCAAACTAAGAAAAATTAAACACAAGGAGCAAATATTAAAAGCAGCAAGGGAAAAGCAACAAAAACACACAAGGAGATTCTCATAAGGATAACAGCTGATTTTTCAATAGAAACTCTTCATGCCAGAAAGGAATGGTAGGATGTACTTAAGTGATGAAAGAGAAAAACCTACAACCAAGATTACTGTACCCAGCAAGGATTCCATTCAGATCTGAAGGAGAAATCAAAAGCTTTACAGACAAGCAAAAGCTGAGATAATTCAGCACCATCAAGCCAGCTCTTCAACAAATGCTAAAGGATCTTATCTATACAGGAAACACAGAAAAGGTCTATTATAAGGACCCAAAACAACAAAGCAAATGATAAAAGAATCATATTTATCAATAATTACCTTAAATGCAAATGGGTTAAATGCTCTAACAAAAATACAAAAACTGGCTGAATGGATACAAAAACAAGCTGAATGGATACAAAAACAAGACTCCTATATATGCTGTCTATAAGAGACCCACCTCAAACCTAGGGACACATACAGACTGAAAGTGAAGGGCTGTAAAAAGATATTTCATGCAAAAGGGGACCAAAAGAAAGCAGGAGTAGCAATACTCCTATCAGATAAAACAGACTTAGAAATAAAGACTATGAAAAGAGACAAAGGACACTACATAATGATTTAAGGATCAATTCAAGAAGAAGATATAACAATTATAAATATAAATGCACTCAATATGGGAGGACCTCAGCACATAAGGCAAATGCTACCAAGTATGAAAGGGGAAATTAACAGTAACACAGTAATAGTGGGGGACCTTCATGCTCCACTCACACCTAAGGATAGATCAATCAAACAGGAAATTAACAAGGAAACACAAGCTTTAAATGATACAGTGGACCAGTTAGATCTATATCTATATCTATAGGGCATTTCACCACCACCACCACCCCCCCAAAAAAATGGAATTCAGCTTGTTGTTAAGAGCATACGGAACATTCCTCAGTATAGATCACATTCTGGGCCATAAATCTGGCCTTGGGAAATTTTTTAAAAATTGCAATCATTTCAAGCATCTTTTCTGATCACAATGTAATAAGATTAGATGATAACTACAGGAAAAAAAAAACTATTAAAAATAAAACACAAAGAGTCTAAGCAACGCACTTCTGAATAAGCAACAGATCATGGAAGAAATCAAAAAGGAAATAAAAATATGCATAGAAATAAATGAAAATGAAACACGACAGCCCCAAACCTATGGGATTCAGTAAAATCAGTTCTTAGAGGGAGGTTCATGGCAATACAAACCTATCTCAAGAAATGAGAAACATTAAAGAAACAACCTAACTTTACACTGAAAACAACTAGAAAAAGAAGAAAAGAAGAACCTCAACATTAATAGAAGGAAATAAATCATAAAAATCATAACAAATGTAGTGAAAAAGAAACAAAGCAGACTATAGCAAACATCAGCAAAACTAAAGCCTAATTCTCTGAGAAGATTAAAAAACAGACAAACCGTTAGCGAGACTCATCAAGTAAAAAAGGGAGAAGAATCAAATCGATAAAATTAGAAACGAAAATGGAGAAATCACAACAGATAATACAGAAACACAAAGGATCATAAGAGACTACTATCAGCACCTATATGCAAATAAAATGGACAGCTTGGAAGAAATGGACAAATTCTCAGAAAAGTATACCTTCCAAAACTGAACCAGGAAGAAATAGAAAATCTTAATAAATCTGTCTTAAGCATGGAAATCAAAGCTGTAAAAAAAAAAATCTTCCAACAACAACAAAAAAAAAAAAGCCTAGGAACAGATGGTGTCACAGGTGAATTCTACCAAAAATTCAGAGAAGAGCTGACACCTAAATAAATAAAATATCCTATTTATTCCGATCCCAAAGAAAGGCAATGCCAAAGAATGCTCAAACTACTGCACAATTGCACTCATCTCACACGCTAGTAAACTAATGCTCAAAATTCTCCAAGCCAGGCTTCAGCAATATGTGAACCGTGAACCTCCAGATGTTCAAGCTGGTTTTAGAAAATGCAGAGGAACCAGAGATCAAATTGCCAACATCTGCTGGATCATCGAAAAAGCAAGAGAGTTCAAAAAAAAAATCTATTTCTGCTTTATTGACTATGTCAAAGCCTTTGATTGTGTGGATGACAATAAACTGTGGAAAATTCTGAAAAAGATGGTAATATCAGACCACCTTACCTGCCTCTTGAGAAACCTATATGCAGGTCAGGAAGCAACAATTATAACTGGACATGGAACAACAGACTGGTTCCAAATAGGAAAAGGAGTACGTTAAGGCTGTATATTGTCACCCTGCTTATTTAACTTCTATGCAGAGTACATCATGAGAAATGCTGGGCTAGAAGATGCACAAGCTGGAATCAAGATTGCCAGGAGAAATATCAATAACCTCAGATATGCAGATGATACCACCCTTATGGCAGAAAGTGAAGAGGAGCTAAAAAGCCTCTTGAAGAAAGCGAAAGAGGAGAGTGAAAAAGTTGGCTTAAAGCTCAACATTCAGAAAATGAAGATCATGGCATCTGGTCCCATCACTTCATGGGAAATAGATGGGGAAACAGTGGAAACAGTGTCAGACTTTATTTTTTTGGGCTCCAAAATCACTGCAGATGGTGACTGCAGCCATGAAATTAAAAGACGCTTACTCCTTGGAAGAAAAGTTATGACCAACCTAGACAGCAGATTCAAAAGCAGAGACATTAATTTGCCAACAAAGGTCCATCTAGTCAAGGCTATGGTTTTCCCAGTAGTCATGTATGGCTGTGAGAGTGGGACTGTGAAGAAAGCTGAGCACCAAAGAATTGATGCTTTTGAACTGTGGTGTTGGAGAAGACTCTTGAGAGTCCCTTGGACTGCAAGGAAATCCAACCATTCTATCCTAAAGGAGATCATTCCTGGGTGGTCATTGGAAGGACCGATGTTGAAGCTGAAACCCCAATACTTTGGCCACCTGATGCGGAAAGCTGACTCATTTGGAAAAACCCTGATGCTGAGAAAGACTGAGGGCAGGAGGAGAAGGGGACAACAGAGGATGAGATGGCTGGATGACATGACCAACTCAATGGACATGGTGTTGGGTGGACTCTGGCAGTTGGTGATGGACAGGGAGGCCTGGTGTGATGCAGTTCATGGGATCTCAAAGAGTCGGACATGGCTGAGCAACTAAACTGAACTGAACCATCACCCTAATACCAAAACCAGACAATTCCATGTAAAATAGAAAACTACAGGCCAATATTGCTGATGAACATATATGCAAAAGTCCTCAGCAAAATAATAACAAACAGAATCCAACAACATATTAAAAAGATCATATATCATGACCAAGTTGGCTTTATCCCAGGGATGCAAAGATTCTTCACTATTCACAAATCAATCAATGTGAAACACCATATTAACAAATTGAAAGATAAAAATCATGTGATTATCTTAACAGATGCAAGGAAAGCCTTTAACAAAACTCAACACCCATTTATGATCAAAACTCTCCAGAAAGCAGGTATTCCATAAAGCAGGACTTTCTTCAGAATGAGGGATGGCATAGGGAGGGAAGTAGGAGGGGCTTCAGGTGTGGGGACATAGGTACACGCATGACTGATTCATGTTGATGTATGGCAAAACCCACTACAATATTTTAAAGTAATTAGCCTCCAATTAAAATAGATAAATGAATTAAAAATAAAAAATTTAAAATGTGCAAAAGATCCGAATAGACAATTTTTCAAAGGAGAAATGTAGATGTTCAACATGTACATGGAAAGTTACTCAACATCACCAGTCATCAGGAAAATGCTTTCATGAAACCTACAATAAGTTATCACATCACATCTGTTAGGACAGCTGTCATCAAAAGGAGTACAAATAACAAACACTGGTTAGGCTATGGAGAAAAGGGAACCCTTGAACACTGTGTAAGTGTAAATTGGTACAGCCACTGTGGAAAACAGTATGTAATTTTCTGAAAACTAATAGAAAACGCTGGACTGGAAGAAACACAAGCTGGAATCAAGATTGCTAGGAGAAATATCAGTAATAACCTCAGATATGCAGATGATACCACCCTTATGGCAGAAAGTTAAAAGAAACTAAAAAGCCTCTTGATGAAAGTGAAAGAGGAGAGTGAAAAAGTTGGCTTAAAGCTCAACATTCAGAAAACAAATATCATGGCATCCAGTCCCATCACTTCATGGGAAATAGATGGGGAAACAGTGGAAACAGTGTCAGACTTTATTTTTCTGGGCTCCAAAAACACTGCAGATGGTGATTGCAGCCATGAAATTAAAAGATGCTTACTCCTTGGAAGAAAAGTTATGAGCAACCTAGATAGCATATTCAAAAGCAGAGACATTACTTTGCCGACTAAGGTTCGTCTAGTCAAGGCTATGGTTTTTTCATGCATGAATGTGAGACTTGAACTGTGAAGAAGGCTGAGCACCGAAGAATTGATGCTTTTGAACTGTGGTGTTGGAGAAGACTCTTGAGAGTCCCTTGGACTGCAAGGAAATCCAACCAGTCCATTCTGAAGGAGACCAGCCCTGGAATTTCTTTGGAAGGAATGACGCTAAAGCTGAAACTCCAGTACTTTGGCCACCTCATGCAAAGAGTTGTCTCATTGGAAAAGACTCTGATGCTGGGAGGGATTGGGGGCAGGAGGAGAAGGGGACGACAGAGGATGAGATGGCTGGATGGAATCACTGACTCGATGGACGTGAATCTGAGTGAACTCCGGGAGTTGGTGATAGACAGGGAGGCCTGGAGTGCTGCAGTTCATGGGGTCACAGAGTCAGACATGACTGAGCAAATGAACTGAACTGAACTGAATAGAAATACCATGTGACCCAGCAATTCCAGTCTCACATATTTATCCAAAGAAAATAAAAACACTAATTAGAAAATACACATGCAACCCAATGTTCATAGCAACATTATTTTCAATTGCCAAGTTACGGAAACACCCTAAGTGTCTGTGAACACATGAATGGATAAGGAAGACGTGGTATATATACACAATGGAATACTTACTCAACCATAAAATAGGGTGAAATATTGCTCTTTGAAGCAACATGGGTGGACAGGGAGAGCAATAAGCTAAGTGAAATAATTTAGACAGAGAAAGATAAATACTGTATGATATCACTTATATGTGCAACCTAAAACATAAAACAAACTAGTGAATATAACAGAAAAGAAACAGACTTACAGATAGAGAGAACAAACCAGTGGTTGCCATTGGGGAGACAGAGGAAGTAATATGAGTCAGGAAGTGGGAGGTACAAACTTTTGGGTATAAGATAGACTACAAATATGTATAGCATAACACAGGAAATATAGCCCACTATTTTGTAATAACTGTAAATGGAGTGTAACCTTTAAAATTATATTGAAAAGATAAAAAAAAAAAAAAACTGATAAAGCTTTACCCAGACTCGTTAAGAAAAGGAGAGGCCCCAAATCAATAAAATCAGAGATTAAAAAGGAGAAACTACAATGGACACCACAGAATACACAGGATCATAAAAGACTCCTATGAACAACTACATGCCAATAAAATGGGCAACCTAGAAGAGATGAACAAACTCCTTGAAGTGTAAAATGTTTCAAGGCTAAACTAGGGAGAAACAGAAAATAGATCCATTACCAATATTGAAGTTGAATCAGTAATTTTAAAACTCCTAACAACTGTCCAGAACATTCTAGCTCTTCTTACTTCCATTAGTCAAATGGTTTCTACTGGGTCTCAGTGTTCTTTAAGAGAAATAAGACTGCCACGTGCATTTTTCAAAACTGTACAAATTAAGGATGTTGCCCAGCCTTCAGATTGGATGTTTAATTATGGCACCATAAACAATGGTTGGAGAGAGGGCAGTATCATATGTCATGTAGTCAGTTGGACACGGAAGAGAATTTGGGTAGGCTTAGCTTTCCTGAGAAAGTGACCAAAGAGAGGATGTTTCCAATATAGTTAATTTCTGCTTTAAAAAGGTTATCAAGCTTGGATTAAAAAAAAAAAAAACACATAGAAAATGTAACAAATGCAAAGGAAATAAATGCCACAATTCCATCTTTTAGTGATAGCTGATAGTACTAATCATGTACTTCCCATTTTTCTCTATTTGTACGAACCTATATATATTTTAAATATTTTATCATGAAAAATACTACATATAGAAAAGTTTATAAAATATGCATGATTAAAGAATAATAAAGGAAAAAGAATAATAAAGAGTATCTGCTAATTTGTGTAAAAAAACAGAATGCTTGCAATATCCTTGAAGTTTCCTATTCACTTTTACCCAAATGTACTCCTTCTCTATGCTTCAGAAATAATCATTATCTTGAATTTCATGTCAAGGGCTCTATTTTTTTTTTTAGTTTAATAAAGAATTATTGGTATATAACATGTCAGTAGGTTTTGCAGGAGGCTGATAAGATGGTTTGGTATTCCCAGACCACAATTTTAAGTGTACAATATAATGATCTGATACACACATTTCATACACATATGGATTCCCTTTTTTTCCTTTATAATCTCACAAAATTTGTATGATTACTCAAGGAAACTTATTTTGCCTGTCTTAAATTTTATATCATTGATATAAAATGGAATATATTATCTGTTATTTTCACCCATTCAAGTAGTCTTACTGTTTTGCTACTATAAACAATACTGATAGAAACATCTTGGAAAATGTTTCCTGCTTCATATGTCTAAAAGTTTATCAGTATTTCTCAAATACTGTTGGCTATTATCCACAGTAAGAAATACATGCTGCAATTTGACTCATTACAAACACACATGCCTCAAATGTGTGCATACAGATAACTAAAACAACACTTTAATGAAACAATTATTATGTTTACCCTTGCAACACAATCTGATATTTTCTTTTCTAATTTACTCTGTTCTAGTGAAATCTAGTATATTTTATTTTTTTTAAATGCTGGGTTTAACACTAGATCTGTGTTGTTTTTTTTTCATTGTTGTTGTTCAGGCACTTAGTCGTGTCAGACTCTTTGTAACCTGATGGACTGCAGCACACCAGGGTTTCTTGTCTTTCACCATCTCCCTGAGCTTGCTCAAACTCATGTCCATTGATTTGGTGATGCAATCCAACCATCACATCCTATATCATCCCTTTCTGCTCTTGCCTTCAATCTTTCTCAGGATCAGGGTCCTCTCAAATGAGTGTCAACTCTTCACATTAGGTGACCAAAGTATTGAAACTTCATCTTTAGTCCTTCCAATGAATATTCAGGGTTGATTTCCTTTCGGATTGACTGGTTTGATCTTTTTGCTGACCAAGGGACTCTCAAGAGTCTTCTCTAACACCACAGTTTAAAAGCATCAATTCTTTGCTGCTCAGCCTTCTTTATGGTCCAAGTCTCATATCCATACATGACTGCTGGGAAAACATAGCTTTGACTATAAAGACATTGTTGGCAAAGTAATGTCTCTGCTTTTTAACATGCTATCTATGTTGTTCATAGTTTTCTTCCAAGGAGAAAGCGTCTCTTAATTCGTGGCTGCAGTCACTGTGTGCAGTGATTTTGAAGCCCGAGAAAATGAAGTCTCTCACTGTTTCCATTGTTTCTTCATCTATTTGCCATGAAGTGATGGGACCAAATGCCATGATCTTAAATTTTTTGAATGCTGAGTTTTAAGCCAGTTTTTACACTCTCCTCTTTCACTTTCATCAAGAGGCACTTCAATTCCTCTTCATGTTCTGGCATAAGGGTGGTGTCATCTACATATCTGAAGTTATTGATACTTCTCCCAGAAATGTTGATTCCAGCTTGTGCTTCATCCAGCCTGGTTTTTGCATGATGTACCTTGCATATAAGTTAAATAAGTAGGGTGACAATATACAACCTTGACATACTCCGTTCCCAATTTGGAACCAGTCTGTTGTTCCATGTCCAATTCTAACTGTAGCTTCTTGAACTGCATACACATTTCTTAGGAGACAGATAAAGTGGTCTGCTATTCCCATCTCTTTTAGAACATAACAAAGTTTGCTGTAATCCACACACCAAAGGCTTTGGCATAGTCAATAAAACAGAAGTAAATGTTTTTCTGGAATTCTCTTGTCTTCTTAAATGATCCAGTGAATGTTAGCAATTTGATCTCTGGTACCTCTGCCTTTTCTAAATCCAGCTTGAACATCTGGGAGTTCTTGATTCCATACTGTTGAAGCCTAGCTTGGAGAATTTTGAGCATTAATTTGCGATCATGTGAAATGAGTGCAATTGCACTGTAGTTTGAGCACTCTTTGACATTACCTTTCTTTGGGATTGGAGTGAAAACTAACATTTTCCAGTCCTGTGGCCACTGCTGAGTTTCCCAAATTTGCTGGCATATTGAGTGCAGCACTTTCACAGCATCATCTTTCAGGAATTGAAATAGCTAAGGTGGAAGTCCATCACCTCCGCTAGCTTTGTTCATAGTGATGCTTCCTAAGGCCCACTTGACTTTGCATTCCAGGATATCTGGCTCTAGGTGAGTGATCCCACCATTGTGATTATATGGGTTATTAAGATCTTTTTTTACAGTTCTTCTGTGTATTCTTGCCACTTCTTAATATCTTCTGGTTGTATTAGGTACATACCATTTCTCTCCTTTATTGTGCCCACCTTTGAATGAAACATTCCCTTGATATCTCTAATTTTCTTAAAGAGATCTCTCATCTTTCCCATTCTACTGTTTTCGTCTATTTCTTTGCATTGATCACTGAAGAAGGTTTTCTTATCTCTCCTTGCTATTCTTTGGAACTTTGCATTCAGATGGGTATATCTTTCTTTTTTCTCCTTTGCCTTTCACTTCTCTTTTCTTTTTTTTTTTTTCCCCCTCTTCTTTTCTCAGCTATTTTTAAGGCCTCCTCAGACAATCATTTTGTCTTTTTGCATTTCTTTTCTTGGGGATGGATGGTTTTTATAACCACCTCCTGTACAGTGTTGTGAACCTCTGTCCATAGTTCTTCAGGCACTCTGTCTACCAGATCTAATCACTAGATTCTCTTTGTCACTTCCACTGTATAATCATAAGGGATTTGGTGGTTTTCCCTACTTTCTTCATTTTTTTCATACTTTAGCATTTATCAGAATTATTTTAAGTGCTTGTTAAGACACAAATTTCTGGGAGTCTCCAAAGTTTCTATTCCAGTAGCTCAAGGAATTGTATTTTTCACAAGGTTCCAGGTGATCCTGATGCTGCTTTCCTGCTGATCACACACAAGAAACCACCTACTAGCCTATTTTGCAATTTATTAATTAACTAATTTACAATTTTTAAAGTAACCTTCCAGGGTATATTTTTTAAAATGAAATTGCTAGGTCATATTGTACTAGTGTAGGTACCTCTTGTAGCTACTTCTTAACACAAGATACAGTAAATTTTCAAAGTAGTTGTACCAATATACTCTCTCTTTAGTAAAATATGGGCATTTTTATAGATCCATATCCTTTCCAATATTTGATATTGTCAGATATTGCAACTTTGCTAATTTGGTGAGCATAAAATGCTAGTACATTATGATTTTATTTTGTGTTTCCTTAATTATGACTGACATTGAGTGTTTTTTCAATGTTTACTGGCCATTCATGTTTCCTGTTATGCTAAATATTTGTTCATGGTTTCACTCATTTTTCTCTTGCCTCATTAATTTGTACATATGTTTTAAATATTAATCATTTTGAGGTACATATAGGGCAAATATGTTAAGTACGGTTAGTAATATGGTTTTAAGCTACCATATTGTGTTTTCAAGAACAAAACATCTTAATTTTCGATTAGTTCTTTTATGGTTGGTTTTTCTGTGTGTCATGTTAAGAAATCTATACCTAGTCATAGAGATAATCTACGCACGCATGCTCAGTCACTCAGTCACGTCCAACTCTGTGACTTCATGGACTGTAGCCTGCAAGGCTCTGCTGTCCGGGGGATTTTCAAGCAAGAACTTTTCCAGGTGACTTTTACAACCTTTCAGGGAATTTGAATTTTTTTCCATTAAGAGAATTTCATAAAAACCAAAATAAATGGCCTTCCAAAGGTGCAATATCTGGTGAATACAGTGGATGAATCAGAACTTCCCAGCCAAGCTGTAACAGTTTTTGCCTGGTCATCAAATAAACATGCAGATTATGCATTTTCTATTGATTAATTCCAGACACCTTTCATTGAATAATGCTTTCATTTGGTCTAATTGAGGGGAGTACTTGTTAGAATTAATCATTTGGTCTGGAATATCCCATGGAGAAGGAACTGACAATCCACCCCAATATTCCTGCCTGGGAAATCCCATGGACAGAGGAGCCTGGCAGGCTACAATCTATGGTGTTGCCAAAGAGTTGAACATGACTTAGCCACTAAACAACGACAACAACATTTCTGGAGGAAGGAGCTAATAGTGGAGGACTCCCTTCCAATGCCACCATATACACAACATTATCTTCTTTGGATGAAGACTGGCCTATTTGATATGGTTAGTGGTGTTTCATTTTGCTTGCCGTGATCTCTCATGTTCCACATTATTGTACAATATCTATTTTTCACTTCCCATCATAATTTGTTTTAAAAACTGAATGTTTTCATCACATTTAAGTAAAGAAACACATACAGAAATATGTTTAAAAAGGTTTTTTGCTTAGCTTATATGGAACACAAACATCAAAGTGATTAACATAACCAAGCTGGTGCAAATGATTTTCAACATTTGATTTGGATATTTTGAGTATGTCGACCATCTCACATGTGGTATACTGATTGTTCTCAACTAATGTCTTGATTTAATCACCGTTAACTTGAACTTCTCTACTGGGCTGTGGAACATCATCCAACTAGAAATCTCAAGCACAAAACTTTATGAACCACTTTTGACATGTTCATTCCATCACAGCACCTTCTTCACACTGCACAAACCTCTTTTTGTGTTTTTACCTTTATTGACTAATAAAGCATAATGTGCAGAAAATGTTGCTTTTTTCCTTTTCATCTTCAATATTGAAGTGACTGCACAAAAATTCACCAATTTTGGTAAGTTTTTAAAATGTATGCTGATATGACAGCTGTCAAAATGTGATGCAATAAAATCATTTCAAATGAAGTTTAAGACAACTAAACACTACTGAAGCCATCCTACAGAAAAGAAAAAAGGATGTACCTTTTGGCCAACCCAATAGATAAATGCTGGGACTGCTAAGGGAGAGAGATTATACACCAAAAGAATTACAGTACCTGGTTAATATAAACTAGCAGGAATAAAGAGTTAACCCTGGGGATGGTGGATCACTGAGACAGAATGTAAAGTTGGCTAAGGGGAGAATGTCCATATAGAAACACTCTGCTCTAGCACAGGATTTAATATCATGCCTTTGACCCTGAGTGATTGCTTTAGAATGTTGCTGAGATGGCTTTTGAATTCTTATATAAAGTAGTAGTTCTCATAAATGAGATAGAGATGCCAGAACTGCCACAGATAACTGAGGGGAAGCAATCAAAACACTCAGAACAATAGGTATGCTCAATTGAACTCATTAGCTGACAGTATTCCTTAAGAGGATACAAGGTCGTTTCATTTTCCAAGGTGATAAGGAATGTGCTAGCAAGAGGGAAAACACAATGTTGAAAGGCTTCAAAACAGATCAAGTCATAAGAGATGCTGTTACAATAGTGGGTTCCTTAGTAACAATGTGGGGGTGATAGGACTTTGTAATAGTAGAGGACGGGTGGTAACACTCCATTTTCATAATCAGTGTGGGCCTAATTACGGTAATGGGCAGCAAGTTTAGAATGAGAATTAGGGAGTCCTAAATTGAAGGATATTGTTCCTGTCTCTTTTTGTGCCCATCTTTGCATGAAATATTCTCTTGGAATATCTAATTTTCTTCAAGTGATGTCTAGTCTTCCCCATTCTATTGTTTTCCTCTATTTCTTTGCATTGATCATGTGATGAAAGTGAAAGAGGAGAGTGAAAAAGCTGGCTTAAAACTCAACATTCAAAAAACTAAGATCATGGCATCTGGTCCCACCACTTCATGGCAAATAGATGAGGAAACAGTGGAAACAGTGACAGACTTTATTTTGGGGGGCACCAAAATCACTGCAGATGGTGACTGCAGCCATGAAATTAAAAGACGCTTGCTCCTTGGAAGAAAAGCTATGACCAACCTAGACAGCATATTAAAAATCAGAGACATTGCTTTGCTGACAAAGGTCCATCTAGTCAAAGCTATGGTTTTTCCAGTAGTCAAGTATGGATATGAGAGTTGGACCATAAACAAAGCTGGGCACCAAAAAGTTGATGCTTTTGAACTGTGGTGTTGTAGTAGACTCTTGAGAGCCCTTTGGACTGCAAGGAGATCCAACCAGTTAATCCTATAGGAAATCAATCCTGAATATTCACTGCAAGGACTGATGTTGAAGCTGAAGCTCCAATATTTTGGCCACCTCATGCCAAGAACTGACTCACTGGAAAAGACTCTGATGCTGGGAAAGATTGAAGGCAGGAGAAGGGGATGACAGAGGACAAGATGGTTGAATGGCATCACCAACTCGATGGACATGAGTTTGAGCAAGCTCTGGAAGATGATGATGGACAAGGAAACTTGACTTGTTGCAGTCCATGGGGTTGCAGAGTCAGACATGACTGAGCAATTGAATTGAACTGAACTGAACTTGAGGGATATATGGATATAACACAGAGAATATGGTTTCCCTAGACACAAGACAGGCTCAGAGCCAACATGTGTACTGCTTAATGTGTGTAATCAAAAAGAGATCAAGAAGGGATGAATAGACAGTTGAAGTCAGCCTTCCTAGTGGTAAATCATGACTCCTTGAACACTTTCCATACCTGAGCCAGTTTTCTCAATCAGAACCATAGAGTATGTATGTCAGTGATCACATTCAGTGAAGAAAGATCGTACAACATCAAGCAAGTGTATATGGTATGATTCTCCCAACCTCTCATAGGATCTAGTCAGCTTCTTAGGTAACCAGACTGCGGAAAGGAAAATCGTTTTGAGAGTTGTTGGAAATAGTCTTAGTTGATATTAAGACCTGGGGATTCAAATCAGTTTCATGACTTTCCTATTAGAATAGAGGCACCATGTTTTTTTTTTTTTTTTTTTTCCTCACAGATGGGTTTTAGCTGGATTTTAAATATATCCAGTCTCACAATTTTGTCTTTTAATTCTTGAGTCTAGTACAAATATATTTTTATGATTCAAGACATTTCTATTAAATTTTACCATTTTGTTTTGTACTTTAGTTCTGATATTTTTCTTCTACTTGTCTACATTATTCTTATTTTTCCTGATTTTTTAAAAGACCAAGTAGTTATTTCTTCCTTATCCCATTTTCCCCCCTAAACTATTTTGGAAGCAATAAATTCTGTATATTGTTTCATCAATTAAACATTTTAGTATATTAAAATGTCTAATAATTTAACCTCTTCCCAAAGGACTTAAAACATTGTAACTCATCTTTTTCTTCCAAATTGTACATTTTAGCACTAGAATTTTAGTTCCTTTGTTTTAAAGCAAACTATCAATGTTCATTTGGATTTACTCACATATTTAAGTTTTTTTTTCTTCCCCACTTCATTTCTATCTTATACATTCTTCTTAGAATTGTAATCTTTCATTTAGAAGTACACAGTTATAAAATCTCTTAGAGAGGGTCTGTTGGTCATAAAGTTTCAGTTTTGTACAAAAATGTTGGTGCCTGTCTTGAACCATATATTTGCTAGGTATCTGATTCTGGGCCCATGTGCATGCATACATATGTGCACACACAGTTTTTTAATCCTTTATT
Source organism: Oryx dammah (assembly GCF_014754425.2). Taxonomy (NCBI): domain Eukaryota; kingdom Metazoa; phylum Chordata; class Mammalia; order Artiodactyla; family Bovidae; genus Oryx; species Oryx dammah. The sequence continues at coordinate 8,231,186 of NW_024070201.1, forward strand.
TTTACTTATATTAATAATGTGATATGAATATTACATAAGTTTCCAAACAATCTCAAATATGATTTAGTGACTGTTTAATATTCTATTGTATGGGCAAACTATAATTTATTTAAATCATCTCCAAATATTTATTATGTAGGTAGTTTCCAACTTTTTACTATAATAATTAAAACTGCAGCAAATGGTCTTGGACATAAATCTTTGTCCTTGTTTCTGAAATTTCCTTTAGAGAATATTACTAGAAGTAGAATTTCTGGGTCTGAATATCAACCTTATAAATTTAATTTAATTTTATTCCTCCCCCATCACACATCTGCCACTGCCTTTGGAATCACTATCTAAATTAAAAATTTTACTTACTTCAGATAAAACCTGCATATGATTTAAAAAATCGTAGTGTGGAAGGATTAAAAATGCAAAGGAACAGTCCCCTGTTTTTATAGCTACCTTTTGTCCACTTGAAGGGTTTTAAATTTTTTAAAGTTACAGTTCTGCTAGTTACATCAACATTTCAAAATAGCTTGCATACTCTGTTTCAGCACTATTTAATTTATTTCCACGTTGTAAATAAAGTGGACACTCTCACACTTTCCTCTCACACTTTCCTCTCTCTCTCCTTTTCCTAATCATCCCCCACTTTCTGCTTGCTATAATTCTACATTTAAAATTTCAAGAAGAATAATCTATACATTCTGTTTTGTAACCATAGCCAAAATATTCTAGAAGCTGATTCTCAGTGTTGACAACAATAAAATTTACATGATCAGGTCTGTGTAAATGCTGCTTGCTGTTGCATAAGCGGGGTGCTATGATTAATGTTTCCTGTTGGTTTTCTGCCTCTTTCACTGTCTACTTCTTCACTTTGGTTGTTGTTTGTTGCTTTTATCCTGTGTCTATATATGGGAGAACCGCAGAATTTGTTGCTCTCTTCCATCCATTCTTTTCTTCATCTGACTTTTTCTGCAGGCAATTCTATCCAAAACTGTAGATTTAATCCTGTCCAAATGATAATGAGGACTTCCCCGGTGGCTCAGTGGTAAAGAATGCACTTGCTAATGTGGGAGAAGTGAGTTCAGTCCCTGGGTCTGGAAGATCTCCTGAAGAAGGAAATGGCTACTCAGTACAGTATTCTTACCTCCTCCATGGACAGAGGAGCCTGGTGGGTTACATGCCACAGACTGGGGCATGACTTAGCAACTGAACATACACACATACAAATGATAATGAATCCCAACTGTATCTCTTTAGCCAACCTCATCCTGACCTCTCAGTTCAGTTCTGTTCAGTCACTCAGTCATGTCTCACTCTTTGTGACCCCATGGCCTGCAGCACACAAGGCCTCCCTGTCCAACATTAACTCTTGAAGCTTGCTTAAACTCACGTCTGTCGAGTTGGTGGTGCCATCCAACCATCTCATCCTCTGTCATTCCCTTCTCCCGCCTTCAATCTTTCTCAGCATCGGGGTCTTTTCCAATGAGTCAGTTCTTTGCATCAGGTGGCCAAAGTATTGGAGTTTCAGCTTCAGCTTCAGCATCAGTCCTTCAAATGAATATTCAGGACTAATTTCCTTTAGGATGGACTGGTTTGATCTCCTTGCAGTCCAAGGACTCTCAAGAGTCTTCTCCAACACCACAGCTCAAAAGCATCAATTCTTCGGCACTCAGAATTTTTTCCATTTCATTATCATTATATTTACAGAGAGAGAGAGAGAAAGAGGTAGACTGTTGAGTTAGAGCATAGATTTCTCTTTGTAAGATATGGCATTTCATAACTTTGGCTAAGGGAGATTCTGCAGTAATTGAAAAATAGCTTCCAATATATACTCAGCAGTTACATTTCTTCTCAGAGTTTTATTCCAATGACAGATAATTTCAGTGCAGGTTTTAGTCTAACTGAAAATGCTGTAGCCATCTAAAACTACTAAATAACTATAATAGTGGTTAGAAAGTGTGAAACAATTTGACTTCCCTTGGACCTGGACTCCTTAAAAAGTATCACAGAAATTATAGCATTACAGAACACTAGAACATTCAAGTATCTTAGAGATAAATCTTACTAAGGGCTCCCAATTACACCTAGAATCAAATTCAAAACTTCTTACTCCAGTCCACATGACCTTTCATGATCTAAATCTCATTTAACTTTTTGGTTTCACCTCCTGCTATGGTTGTGTTATCATGTCACAATGCTATTTTTCCCCCTTTATCTCATTTCAATTTCACACCACCCAAAACGATAGGGACTTTATGTATGAAAAACTAGCTTAAAGATGTTCAGTAATTTACCAAAAGCTACACATTTTTAATTGAGATATAACTAGGAATTCAACCCAGTTGGATTTTACTCCACAATTTTAATTCATAACACTAGAGTATTCTTCATTTAATTTATTGAGATATCCTAAGGTAGAAAGTGAACTATTAGTCTTACAAAGATCAAAGGCCCCGAAGTCTACCTTTTAGAAAATTATTTTTGCATTAGTTTATTGCCTGAGCCTTTGCTTCCTATGCTCTAAAATGGATATGAGTTTTTTGAAGCAAAATAAAGATTACTTTCTAGATAGCTGGCTAGGCCAAAATTAGACCCATCTTTATAGTATGATGAAGTAAATTTATCCTGCTTAAGTCTCTTCTGAATAAACCCTCAAACCAATGTTTTGGATATTGTCGTGGAGGAGACCTGGGTTCTAGTCTCTGATGATCCAGTATCTCTGCTTCTCACTCTATCCTTGGGCACTGGTTACATGTGACCCTTTCTGATGGTTTAGAGGACTCTTCACTTAGTGTTGTAGGGAGTTTTTACTGCTTTTTTTCCCCTAATAGACTTTCAGCTTTGTGAGAGTAGCAACTTCAAGACTAGATAAATCTTTGACATTTCAAACATAGAAAAGATAATAAAAGGTGACAGGATTTTTTACCTTGATGCCTTCTAGAGTTATTTCTATTATACAGTGAGAAACTAAGATTACAATTTTAGATTATATTCAGAGACATTTCAACATATTTACATAATTCTGTTGGGTAAAAAAAATGGATTTAAAAAATTATAGGAGTTGAATTTTTGTGATATTTAACTAGTATCATTAATTTCCCTCATTTTACATTTGACATGTGATCCCACCACTGAAACATGTGCAAGAACTTGCAGTGTGCAAGAACTGCTGCTGTGTAATGTTGGTTAATGAGAAAATCAGATTGATGAACTTGGATTTATTTTTTTATTTTTATTTTTACTTTATTTTACTTTACAATACTGTATTGGTTTTGCCATAATTGACATGAATCCACCACGGGTGTACATGAGTTCCCAATCCTGAACCCCCCTCCCACCTCCCACCCCATATCTAGGCTTTACTATTTACAACTTTAGGCCTCTAGTCAAGATATTTAGTGTCTTTAACCCTGAGCTTCCTTATCTGTAATGTGGAAATAGTATTAATTGTTATGGTAGTTAGGAATAAACCACCTAGCATGTAAAATGTTTGTAGATACCCTGGTCTAGTACATCTATCAGTGTCATATTTCCAAAAGCATATGACCACTTCATGTTTCTATGTTACATTTTAAAAATTACTTATTACATTATTTATGATTATCTTTAATATTACTATTGTATTGTTTGGGGACATCTTTGATGTTACAATTGTATTGTTTGTGGTCATCATGAACTGTAACCTTATAAGATGGAAAATTTAATTTATAAGTGCTGTATCGCTCTGACTGCTCCACTGAACAGCTAGCTTTTCCTCTGTCTCCTTCCCTCTCGTCAGGCCTTCCTATTCCCTGAGATAGAACAATATTGAAATTAGGTCAACTAATAACCCCACAAGGACCTCTAAATGTTTAGATGAAAGGAAGAGTCATACACAATCGCTTGTAACTGAACCTGGAAATGATTAAGCTTAATGAGGAAGGCATGTCGAAGCTGAGACAGGCTGAAAGCTGGGTCTCTTGCACCAAATGGTTAGCCAAGTTGTGAAAGGAAAAACTCTTAAAGGAAATTAAAAGTGCTACTCCAGTGAATGATAAGGAAGTGAAAGTCTTATTGCTAACATGGAGAAAGTTTTAGCAGTCTAGATAGATCAAAATGGCAACCCACTCCAGTGTTCTTGCCTGGAGAATCCCAGGGACGGGGGAGCCTGGTGGGCTGCCGTCTATGGGGTCGCACAGAGTCGGACACAACTGACACGACTTAGCAGCAGCAACAGCAGCAGCAGACAGATCAAACCAGCCAGAACATTCCCTTCAGCCAAAATCTAGTCCAAGACAAGTCCCTTCAATTTTATGAAGGTTGAGAGTCCCGAGGAAGCTGCAGAAGAAAAGTTTGAAGCTAGAAGATCGAGTTCATGAAGTTTAAGGAAAGAAGCCATCTCCATTACATAAAAGTGCAAGGTGAAGAAGTATGTGCTGATGTCGAAGCTATAATAAGTTATTCAGAAGATCTAGCTGAGAAAAATTAGTGAAGGTAGCTTCATTAAACAGAAGATTTTCAATGTGGACAGGATGGTCTTATAGTGAAAGAAGGTGCCATCTAGGACTTTCACAGCTAGAGAGAAGTCAGTGTTTTGCTTCAAATATTCAACAGGCAGACTGACTCTCCTGTTAAGGACTAAGGCAGCTGTTGACTTTCAGTTGAAGCCAATGCTCATTAACTATTCTGAAAATCCTAGGGGCTTTAAGAACTATGCTAAATCTACTCTGCCCTTGCTCTGTAAAAGAACAACAAAGCCTGGATGGCAGCACATCTGCTTACAACATGGTTCACTGAATATTTATAGCCCAGTGTTGAAATTTAGTGCTCAGAAAAAGAGATTCCTTTAAAAATATTGCTGCTCATTTACAATGTACCCAGTCACCCAAGAGTGCTTATGGAGATGTATAATGAGATTCATGTTGTTTTCATGCCTGCTAACACAACATTCATTCTATAATCCATGGATCAAGGAGTAATGCTGTATGTGGGCAAAGTAAAGTGAAACTTTCTGGAAAGGATTCACCATCCTAAGCACATTTCTGATTCAGAAGAGTAAGTCAAAATATCAACATTAACAGGATTTTGGAAAAAGTTGATTCCAGCCTTCATAGATGACTTTGAAGGGTTCAAGGCTTCAGTAGTGGGAGATGTGGTGGAAATAGCAAGAGAACTAGAAGTTTAGGCTGTGTGACTGAATTCCTGCAATCTCATGACAAAACTAAAAAACGAGATGTTTGTAGTCTAACCTTTAGCAACCACTACCTTGATCAGTCAGCAGCCATCAACACTGAGGCAAGACTGTCCACCAGTCAAAATATTACAACTCACTGAAGGCTTAGATAATTGTTAGCATTTTTTAGCAGTAAAGTATATTTTAATTAAGGTATATACATTGTTTCAACAGAATGCTATTGCTTGCTTAATAATATACTACCTAATACCTGTAGGTAGTATAAACATAACTCGTTTATGCATTGGGAACCCTCCAACTCCCTATGACTTGCTTTTTTGTGATTCTCACTTTATTGTAGTGATCTGAGATTGAACCGACAATATCTCTGAAGTGTGCCTGTATGCTCTTAAAATATTTTATTTCCCCTTTCTTCTTTCTTCTGATTTCTATATTGACTTACTCCACTTGTACCCCCAATTTCTGTTTAGCTAATATTAGGTCATAATAGAAGCTATTAATTGTCCATTTTCCATTCCTCCTTTTACTACTAGAAGTCTCAGTGTTTTTCCTGGTGTATACTCAAGTTCAGTTCAGTTCAGTTCAGTTGCTCAGTCGTGTCCAACTCTTTGTGACCCCATGAATTGCAGCACGCCAGGCCTCCCTGTCCATCACCAAGTCCCGGAGTTCACTCAGACTCAAGTTAGAGTTGACCATTTTCAGCATTACTTACAGCCATGTGTTGCTTGTGACTTCTCTGGGTCAGTGCATGAGGGTGGAACTGATGTGAAAAACTTCTGGGTCATGTCCTCAAAATAGAGCTGCTAAACCTCCACTTCCTCTTTCCACTTCGCACAGGCTAGAGTGCAGATGTGGTGACAGTGAGTCAGCTTTGAGCTGTGGAGATGGGAAACGACAGAGAAGCATCATTAGAACCAGGGTCTCTGATTGACCACATGAAGCGCAGCTTCTCTGTGTCCTGGACTGTTCATCAGTTTAGGTATTTTTGTGAGAAAAATATACCTGATTCTTTTAATTAAAACATTATTATTTTGCTATTTGCCAGAACAGTCAAATGGATATGCTAATTTGTATTAGTGTTAACCATACCAAATTGCTGATATTGTAGGTTGAAAATGTAAGTAAGATAACTCCCCCAGGCCCCTATAGGGTTGACTGGTTTGATCTCCTTGCAGTCCGAGAGGCCCTCAAGAGTCTTCTCCAGATCCACAGTTTGAAAGCATCAGTCTCGGCATTTAGCCTTCTATATGGTCCAACTCTCACATTGATACCTAACCACTGGAAAAGCCATAGATTTGACTTTACTGACCTTTGTCAGCAAAGTGATGTTTCTGCTTTTTAATATGCTGTCTAGGTTTGTCTGACTAAAGTCCGTCTAGCCAAAGCTATGGTTTTTCCAGTAGTTCTGTATGATATGTGAGAGTTGGACCATAAAGAAAGCTGAGCACTGAAGATGCTTTTGTACTGTTGTGTTGGAGAAGACTCTTGAGAGTTCCTTGGACTGCAAGGAGATCCAACCAGTCCAGCCTAAAGGAAATCAGTCCTGAATATTCCTTGGAAGGACTGATGTTGAAGCTGAAACTCCAATACTTTTGCCACCTGATGCAAAGAGCTGACTCATTTGAAAGGACCCTGATGATGGGAAAGACTGAAAGCAGGAGGATAAGGGGACGACAGAGGATGAGATGATTGGATGGCATCACTAACTCAATGGACATGAGTTTGAGTAAGCTCTGGGAGTTGGTGGTGGACAGAGAAGCTTGGTGTGCTGCAGTCCATGGGGTCAAAAAGAGTTGGACATGTCTGAGTGACTGAACTGAACTAGGTTTGTCTTAGCTTTCCTTCCAAGGAGCAAGTACCTTAATTTCAAGGTTACTGCCATCACACAGCCATGATTTTGGAGCCCAAGAAAATAAAATATGTCACTGTTTCCACTTTTCCCCCATCTATTTGCCATGAGGTGGTGGGACCAGATGCCGTGATCTTCGTTTTCTCAATGTTGAGTTTTAAGTCAGGTTTTTCACTCTCCTCTTTCATCCTCATCAAGAGGCTCTTTAGTTCCTCTTCATTTCTGCCAATATAGTGGTATCATCTGCACGTCTGAGGTTGTTGATATTTCCCCTTTCAACTTTGATTCCAGTTTGTGATTAATCCTACCTGGCATTTCTCATGATGTACTCTGCATAGAAGTTAAATAAACAAGGAGACAATATATAGCCTTATTGTACTCCTTTCCCAATTTTGAAACAGTCTACTGTTCCACGTTCAGTTCTAACTGTTGCTTCTTGACCTACATACAGGTTTTTCAGAACATAGGTCGAGTGGTATGGTATTCCCATCTCTTTCAGAATTTTCTACAGTTTGTTGTGATCCACACAGTCAAAGGCTTTGATGTAGTCAATTAAGGAGAAGTAAATATTTTTCTGGAATTCCCTAGCTTTCCCTATGAGCCAACAGATGTTGACAATTTGATTTCTGGTTCCTCTGCTTTTTTAAGATCCAGTTTTTACATCTTGAATTTCTCAGTTCACATATTGCTGAAGCCTAGTTTGAAGAATTTTGAGCATTGACTTGCTATCATGTGAAATGAGCAAAATTGTATGTTTGGAGCACAAAAAAATTGGCCACCTGATGAAAAGAGCTGACTCACTGGAAAATACCCTGATGCTGGAAAATATTGAAGGCAGGAAGAGAAGGGAATGACAGAGGATGAGATGGTTGGACCGATTCACTGACTCAGTGGACATGAGTTTAAGCAAGGTTTGGGAGTCGGTGATGGATAGGGAAGCCTGACATGCTGCAGTCCATGTAGCTACAAAGAGTTGGATATGACTTACTGACCCAACCTTCTCCTTCCTTTTCCTTCTCAGCAAACTCTGGGTACCTGATGGGTCTAGCCAGGGTTAAAACTGGGGCAGGCTATGGTAAATGCCAGGTAGTGGGGTGTCTGGACCCTGGGCAGCTGGAAGGGGTCAGAGTGCATAGGACATAACTTTCCTTTTCCTCAGTTGCAGCCACAAAGGGGACAAGGATGGAAGGAGAGAGCTTTTAGATACCCTGTGTGCTGCTCTTTTTTGCAAGAGGGGAAGGCTCTCCAGTGTATAATTTTCCTTTGGGTAGCACTCTGCCTGGGTGGACTAGCTGCTGGAGGAGAGCTCCCTGAAATTGTCCTGGCTTTGAGGAGAGGGACAAAGCCTTTAATTCAGTCCTGCTGGCCCTGGCCTGCCTTCTATTCCTTTGGTCTGGACACTAATGTTTCTTGTACTTAAAAAAAAAAAAAGTTTCCTGGGACCTCTTCCTTCCCTGCTGTTTTTGAGGCTCAAGAGGATCTGTGCTGTTTTCTGTTTTCTGTGTTTATACATTATGTGTGCTATGCTTAGTTTCTGTTGTGTCCGACTCTTTGTGACCCCATGGACTGTAGTACACCAGACTCCTCTGTCCAGAGGGATTCTCCAGGCAAGAACATTGGAGTAGGTTGCCATGCTCTCCTCCAGGGGATCTTCCCAACCCAGGGATTGAACCCAGCTCTCCCGCACTGCAGGCAGATTCTTTATCATCTGAGCCACCAGGGAAACCCATGAATACTGGAGTCGGTTGCCTATCCCTTCTCCAGGGGAATCTTCCCAACCCAAGGATAAAACCCTTGTCTCCTGCATTGACTGACAGATTCTTTACCACTGAGTTACCTGGGAAGATAGATTTATACATTTATGCAGTATATCTAATAATAACGAGAAGAAAAAAAATCCAAGCAACAACAACCACTTCAGGCCCCAAATACTATAGACACTGGGAGTTTAGGCAAAGTCAAAATTCTAAGAGGAAAAATAAGTATACTAAGCCCCTACATATGAACCTTCAAGTTGCAAACTTTCAAAGATAGGAATGTGGTCCTGTGTGCCACTGTTGTACTATACTATGGTACTTTTGACGGTACAGTACTGTATGATTAAAAATGTTTTCTCTAGTTTTTGTTTGTTTTTATGTATTATTTGTGTGAAGAATATTATAAACCTATTGTAGGATAGAACTGTATAGGTGATTGTGTTAATTGTGTACCTAGTTTAACTTTGTTGGATTCACAAACAAATTGGACTTAATGAACAAATTTAACTTATATCAACCCTGAATATTCATTGTAGGGACTGATGCTGAAGCTGAAACTCCAATAATTTGGCCACCTGATGTGAAGAACTGACTCACTGGAAAAGACCCTGATACTGCGAAAAATTGAAAGCAGGAGAAGGGGACGACAGAGGATGAGATGGTTGGATGGCATCACTGACTCAGTGAACATGAGTTTGAGTAAGGTCCAGGAGTTGATGATGGACAGGGTAGCTTGGCGTGCTGTAGTCCATGGGGTTGCAATGAGTCGGACACAACTGAGCAACTGAACTCATTGAACTGGACTTAACAAATGCATTCTCAGAATGGAACTCATTCATATGTAGAGGACTTACTCTGCAACTAGTATAAGAGAAGCTCTTTCATATAAATTGATAGAAGTTGCTATGTAAGCTAACATAAAGTATCATTCAGGATAGACAATAGGTTTATAGTCTTTGGAATATTAGAGCATCCTGAGTCCCTGTCCTATACGGATGTCTATAAACATTATAAGTGTAAAATATTTTAATTATAATACTTTTTTTTTTCAGAAAAGCACAAAATCATAAGCATCAGGTGTAGGACTATTATTAGATTATTGGAAACGAAGCCTTTCTGTTTACATAGAAATTGCTAAATCAATACATGTACTATCATTTAAATGGTTCTTGAGGTCATCATTTGAAAAAAAAGAAAAATTTGCCTTGCAGGGTACAACTGGCAGTGTCTGAAGACATTTTTGTTGTCACAGTTTGGAACTAAGTGCTGCTGGTATCTAGTAGGTAGAGGTCAGGGATGCTGCTAAGCATCCTACAAAGGACAACTCTCCATATTGACTTCAAAGTGTCCATAGTACTGATGCTGAGAAACCTTAGAATACATCATAGAAATTGCAAGGAAAAAGTGATGGAGGAGAGTCATAACTGGAGCTGCTCAACACCTGGACCCAGCTCTTCTCAAATTCTGGGTATTTTACTTATGCAAACCAATAAATATCATCACTCCCATCTCATTTCTCCACATAGATCAGTGTAAATTTGATTTCTGTTGGTTGAAATCATAGTTCTGCCTAATTTTCTTGCCATAAACATTTGTTGAAAATGTTTTCCTCATCTCTAACTTTGGTTGCTCTTTGGTTGTTATCAAGTAGAAAATTTTGCTGGTTGGATGGTCAAGTGTGTTCTTCTGGAGAATATATAATAAGTGGCTTTTTACTATAATTTGTCGATGAGTTTCACTTGATTTTCTTAAACATGAGTGTATTCACTAACTACTAATTGCGACTGCTGGGTCAGTCAAATGGGAATTCTATGAGAGAACGTTGCCTGAGAGGCTTAAAAAATATGATGGAAGCCCCTGGCACAAGGAAACTGGAATCTGTAAAAATTGCTGGCTTTGAGGTGTGAGGAGAATGTTGTGGATTGAATTGTGTAACCCCTCAAAGATGTTGGAATCCTAACCCCCACTGCATGGGAATGTAACCTTTTTTGGAAATAAGGTCTTTGCAGATGATCAGTGAGGATGACGTCATTATAGTGGCTCTAATCCCATGTGACTAAGGGCAATTTTGACACAGAGATACTTGCACACACAGAGAGAATGCCAAATGAAGATGAAGGCAGGGATGTAGTGATGCATGTGTCAGTGAAAGAATGTCAATATTGTCAGCAAAACACCAGAAGTTAGGATAGAGGCATGAAACAGATTTTTCCTCACAGCCCTCAAAAGAAACCTACTTTCCTGACACCTTTATCACGAAGCCTTCATGACTGTGAGACAACAAATTTCTGTTGTTTAAGCACCCAGGTTGTGGTACTTTGTTATGGCAGCCATAGCAAACTAATACAGAGAAATCCTATTTTCTCACTGATATGAAGGCATTTATGGACTCAGAGAATAAAGAGTTCAGTTGAATACTGAATATTAAGTGAACTTGAATGAATTCTGGAGAATATTACATTTATAGTTCTACAGAAGGTCTATTATGACTACATGTTAGAAGTATTTTAAATTAATTCTCTGAATGTTTAAATTTATTTATTATGTTTCAGTACACTCAAAAGGTCATTGCATATCTTTCTTTTATCTCTTCATTTCTGTTATAATCATATGCTATAATTTACTACTACTGTGGGCAGGAATCCCTTAGAAGAAATGGAGTAGCCATCATGGTCAACAAAAGAGTCCGAGATGCAGTACTTGGATGCAATATGAAAAAAGACAGAATGATCTCTGTTTCTTTCCAAGGCAAACTATTCTACATCACAGTGATCCAAGCCTATGCCCCAACCAGTAATGCTGAAGAAACTGAAGTTGAACGGTTCTATGAAGATCTACAAGACCTTTTAGAAGTAACACCCAAAAAAGATGTCCTTTTCATTATAGGGGACTGGAATGCAAAAGTAAGAAGTCAAGAAACACCTGGAGTAACAGCCAAATTTGGTCTTGAAGTATGGAATGAGGCAGGGCAAATGCTAATAGAGTTTTGCCAAGAGAATGCACAGGTCATAGCAAACATCCTCTTCCAACAACACAAGAGAAGACTGTACACATGGACATCACCAGATGGTCAAACCGAAATCAGATTGATTATATTCTTTGCAGCCAAAGAAGGAGAAATTTTGTACAGCCAGCAAAAACAAGACCAGGAGCTGACTATGGCTCAGATCATGAAATCCTTACTGCTAAATTCAGACTTAAATTGAAGAAAATAGGGAAAACCATTAGAATATTCAGGTATGACCTAAATCAAGTCCCTTATGATTGTACAGTGGAAATGAGAAATAGGTTTAAGGGACTAGATCTGATAGAGTGCCTTATGAACTATGGAATGAGGTTCGTGACATTGTACCAGAGACAGGGATCAAGACCATCCCCATGGAAAATAAATCCAAAAAAGCAAAATGGCTGTCTGAGGGGGCCTTACAAATAGCTGTGAAAAGAAGAGAAATGAAAAGCAAAGGAGAAAAGGACAGATATAAGCATCTGAATGCAGAGTTCCAAGGAATAGCAAGGAGAGATAAGAAAGCCTTCCTCAGCGATCAGTGCAAAGAAATAGTGGAAAACAACAGAATGGGAAAGACTAGAGATCTCTTCAAGGAAAGTGGAGATACCAAGGGAACATTTCATGCAAAGACGGGATGAAAAAGGACAGAAATGGTCTGGACCTAACAGAAGCAGAAGATATTAAGAGGTGGCAAGAATACACAGAAGAACTGTACAAAAAAGAGCTTCACGACCCAGATAATCACGATGGTGTGATCACTCACCTAGAGCCAGACATCCTGGAATGTGAAGTCAAGTGGGCCTTAGAAAGCATCACTACAAACAAAGCTAGTGGAGGTGATGGAATTCCCGTGGAGCGAGTTCAAATCCTGAAGCATGATTCTGTGAACGTGCTGCACTCAATATGCCAGCAAATTTGGAAAACTCAGCAGTGGCCACAGGACTGGAAAAGGTCAGTTTCCATTCCAAACCCAAAGAAAGGCAATGCCAAAGAATGCTCAAACTACTGCACAATTGCACTCATCTCACATGCTAGTAAAGTAATGCTCAAAATTCTCCAAGTCAGGCTTCAGCAATACAAGAACCATGAAATTCCAGATGTTCAAGCTGGTTTTAGAAAAGGCAGAGGAACCAGAACTCAAATTGCCAACATCCGTTGGATCATGGAAAAAAGAAGAGAGTTCCAGAAAAACGTCTATTTCTGCTTTATTGACTATGCCAAAGCCTTTGACTGTGTGGATCACAAAAAAACTGTGGAAAATTCTGAAAGAGACTTGAATACCAGACCACCTGACCTGCCTCTTGAGAAACCTATATACAGGACAGGAAGCAAGAGTTACTACTGGACATGGAACAACAGACTGGTTCCAAATAGGAAAAGGAATATATCAAAGCTGTATATTGTCACCCTGCTTATTTAACTTATATGCAGAGTACATCATGAGAAACGCTGGGCTGGAAGAAGCACAAGCTGGAATCAAGATTGCCAGGAGAAATATCAATAACCTCAGATATACAGATGACACCACCCTTATGGCAGAAAGTGAAGAGGAACTAAAAAGCCTCTTGATGAACATGAAAGAGGAGAGTGAAAATGTGGCTTAAATCTCAACATTCAGAAAATGAAGATCATGGCATCTGGTCCGATCACTTCATGGAAAATAGATGGGGAAACAGTGGAAACAATGTCAGACTTTTTTTTTTTTTTTTTTTTTGTGCTCCAAAATCACTGCTGGTGGTGACTCCAGGCATGAAATTAAAAGACACTTACTCCTTGGAAGGAAAGTTATGAACAACCTAGATAGCATATTCAAAAGCAGAGACATTACTTTGCCAACAAAGTTCCGTCTAGTCAAGGCTATGGTTTTTCCAGTAGTCATGTATGGATGTGAGATTTGGACTGTGAAGAAAGCACCGAAGAATTGATGCTTTTGACCTGTGGTGCTGGAGAAGACTCTTGAGAGTCCCTTGGACTGCAAGGAGAGCCAAGCAGTCCATTCTAAAGGAGATCCGTCCTGAGTGTTCATTGGAAGGACTGATGCTGAGGCCAAAACTCCAATACTTTTGCCACCTCATGCGAAGTGTTGACTCATTGGAAGAGACCCTGATGCTTGGAGAGATTGGGGGCAGGAGGAAAAAGGGACGACAGAGGATGAGATGGCTGGATGGCATCACCGACCTGATGCACATGAGTTCGGGTGAACTCCGGGAGTTGCTGATGGACGGAGAGGCCTGGCATGCTGCGATTCATGAGGTCGCAAAGAGTTGGACAGGACTGAGCGAGTGAACTGAAGTGAACTGATACTTAACTGATTGGAAGTTTTAACTATGAAATGAAAATCATTCAACAGGGAATTGTTCATTTAAGTTAGATTATGTATTTATGCTTGGAAATGTCATAAAATATACAGAAAGAAGGGCTTCCCTGGTGGTCAGTGGTTGGTAGTCAGCCTGCCAGTGCAGGGAACATGGGTTTGATCCCTGTTCTAGGAGGATCCCACATGCCATGGGGCAACTAGGCGTGCACCACTATTACCGAGTCTATGCTCTAGAGTCTGAGAGCTGCAGCTACTGAAGCCTGAGCACAGCAACTACTAAAGGCCACGTACTTAGTGCCCATTGTCTGCAACAAGAGGAGCCACCACAGTGAGAAGCCCACACACTGCAACTAGAGACAGGCCTGCACTCAACAAAACTAGAGAAAGCTGGGGCACACTGATGACCCAACACAGCCACAAATAAATACACCGAAAAATACATATACAGAAGGAAATGATCAGTTTGTTAGAATGGTAAATATCTTTTTATAGGTTAAAAAAATCTAAAATCCAGTCAGATAAAAACTACAGTTACCGTCAAGACAATTTTCTTGCTTGGAAAGTGTTGAATCCTTGAACAGTGAGTATTTAAGCTTTGGCCAGCTTAAATATCTATTTATTGCTTCTCATCTTCACATTCATCCTTCTTACTCTGAAACGAGCTCTGGGATAATGGGTGGAATTCCTTAAACCAGATCTTCTTTACAGCGAGCATGATGCCACCTTCTTCCATAGAGGGCGCTACAGAAATATTGAAAGACGGTGGGCATCTCTCCCTGGATCCGAGGCTGCATGGTCAGTCAGCTGTGTGAATGTGAAGATTTGTGATGGTACCCAGCTCTAGCCTTGCAGCAGGAAGACACGGTTCCTCTAACATTGTAGCACTGATGCTGTCTGGTGATAACCTTTCTGTGGCTCTCCCAACACGATACCATGTGCTGCGTACCACCAGCTCAGAGGGGCATCTTGACTTTCTGTGGTCATATGCACGCCTTCTGTGCCCTGGAAAGTTACTTCCTATTTGAGTAATTACTGTGGACCAGATTTGGTTTAAGGAATACAAAAGCTTTTCTTCCGCCCAGTGGACAATTACACTCCAACAAAATCTGAATCTTCTCCTTGGGAGGTACATCCATCCAGGTCTGACCTTCTTAGGGAATTTTCTATCAGTCCTGGAGTATCCTGTGGACTTTCTTTAGATCTTATAGTATCTCTTTTATCATTGTTCAATGATTTTTATATTAAAATTCTCTATATCCTGTTATAGTTTCTCTCTCATATTTGGACCTGGTTTGAAGCAGTTGGAAAAAAAAATGGGGGCATGCTGTAGAGGTTTCAAACATTATATTCTTTGGGGGAAGAGTTGATATGAATAATCATTTTTAATTTTTTCCCAAATAAAACTTATGAGCCTTCCTTTTTAAACAATGGAAACAAAACCTTGCTTTGAGAGAAGCATGGCTAGCAGTTGTTAATAGCTTTATTTACTGTGACCACAGCAATCATCTCTTACTAATGATAATTAATTTGAAAGACTTAGAGCATTGATTTATTTAATGAACATACAGGTAATTGCAAATTTCTTTCCTAATGACATAAGGGAAATGAAGCCTGTTAACATTTAAAATAATTTGTAATGGACATGTACATCCTTTAGAAGAATAAAATAGTCTCATCAGTTCCCTTACATTTGAAATGAATGTTTTAGTTGATCACTTTTTCTAATTACTAGAGCTTTATCCGCACATATGATATGAGTTAGTTGGCATAGGATTTATTTGTTCACTTCAGCCTCCTTTAAAATATAGTCATAGGGAACTTCCCTGGTGGCCCCAGTGGTTAAGACAGTGGTTAAGACTCCACTGTCCCAATGCATCATGACCAGGTTTGATCTCTGGTTGGGGAACTAAATCCCACATGCTGCAACTAAGAGTTCACATGTTGCCACCAAAGATTCCACGTGCCACAGCTTGGACTTGGTGCAGCTAGTTAAATAAATAAATATAGTCATGTAAAAGCTGGATTTAAATTAAATGAGCTGCTACTGTGCACCATGTGACTGTCTACTCTGTTTGAGGCTTGCATCAGTATCTGTTGTTATAATAATGCTGCATTACATGCTCTCCCAAAGCAGTAGTTTTAAACAACAATCAAATATTTAGATCCTAGGTCTATTGGTACTTTTGGCTGGACTCAGCATTGTTTGGTATTGGTCATCCATCTGGGAGTTGACTAGTTATTAGATGACCTAGGATTGATTTACCTAAGGTTACTCAGCTTTGTTCCATTTAAAAAAAAAATATTTATTTATTTTAAAAAAATTAATTTTTTTACTTTACAATACTGTATTGGTTTTGCCATACATTGACATGAATCCACCACAGCTGTACATGAGTTCCCAACCCTGAACGCCCCTCCCACCACCCTCCCATATCATCTCTCTGGGTCATCCTAGTGCACCAGCCCCAAGCATCCTGTATCCTGTATCGAATCTAGACTAGTGATTCCTTTCTTACATGATAGTATACATGTTACAATGCCATTCTCCCAAATCATCCCACCCTCTCCCTCTCCCTCAGAGTACAAAAGTCTGTTCTTTACATGTGTGTCTCTTTTGCTGTCTCACATATAGGGTTATCATTACCATCTTTCTAAATTCCATATATATGTGTTAGTATACAGTATTGGTGTTTTTCTTTCTGGCTTACTTCACTCTGTATAATTGGCTCCAGTTTCATCCAGCTCATTAGAACTGATTCAAATGTATTCTTTTTAATGGCTGAGTAATACTCCATAGTGTATATGTACCACAGCTTTCTTATCCATTCATCTGCTGATGGACATCTAGGTTGCTTCCATGTCCTAGCTATTCTAAACAGTGCTGCGATGAACATTGGGGTACATGTGTCTCTTTCAATTCTGGTTTCCTCAGTGTGTATGCCCAGCAGTGGGATTGCTGGGTCATAAGGCAGTTCTATTTGTGGTTTTTTAAGGAATCTCCACAATGTCAAGACAGTATGGTACTGGCACAAAGACAGAAATATAGATCAATGGAACAAAATAGAAAGCCCAGAGATAAATCCACACACCTATGGACACCTTATCTTTGACAAAGGAGGCAAGAATATACAATAAAGACAATCTCTTTAACAAGTGGTGCTGGGAAAACTGGTCAACCACTTGTAAAAGAATGAAACTAGAACACTTTCTAACACCATTCACAAAAATAAACTCAAAATGGATTAAAGGTCTAAATGTAAGACCAGAGACTATAAAACTCCTAGAGGAGAACATAGGCAAAACACTCTCCAACATAAATCACAGCAGGATCCTCTATGATCCACCTCCCAGAATTCTGGAAATAAAAGCAAAAATAAACAAATGGGATCTAATTAAAATTAAAAGCTTCTGCACAACAAAGGAAACTATAAGCAAGGTGAAAAGACAGCCTTCTGAATGGGAGAAAATAACAGCAAATGACGCAACTGACAAACAACTAATCTCAAAAATATACAAGCAACTTATGCAGCCCAATTCCAGAAAAATAAATGACCCAATAAAAAAAATGGGCCAAAGAACTAAATAGACATTTCTCCAAAGAAGACATACGGATGGCTAACAAACACATGAAAAGATGCTCAACATCACTCATTATCAGAGAAATGCAAATCAAGACCACAGTGAAGTACCATTTCACACCAGTCAGAATGGCTGCGATCCAAAAGTCCACAAGCAATAAATGCTGGAGAGGGTGTGAAGAAAAGGGAACCCTCTTAAACTGTTGGTGGGAATGCAAACTAGTACAGCCACTATGGAGAACAGTGTGGAGATTCCTTAAAAAACTCCATTTGTTTTTATTCTTCTAGAAGGTACTGAGCATGTTCTTAGGACAATGGCAAATAACAGGAGCGAGAGTAAGTAGAAAGATGTCTGTGTTTTTCCAGTTTCTGTTTGTGTTACACGTGCTAATAAACTTTATGTCAAAGCAAGTGACACGGTGTACTTGTCACTTGCTAGGGCTTCTATCACAAAATACCACTGACTCAGTGCCTAAAAACTCAGAAATGAATTTTCTCCAGTGCTGGAGACCAGAAGTCCAAGGTCAAGGTGCTGGCAGTTTTGACTTCTCCTGTAGTCTCTCTCATTAGCTTGCAGACAGCTGTGCTCTTGGCATGTCCTTGCATGGTCTTTCCTCTCTGCACTTGCATCTCTAGTGTCTGTGTGCCCGAATTTCTTCTCATAAGGATACCAGTTACATAAGATAAGGCCCACCGTAACAGCCTCATTTAACTAGTGTGTGTGCTCAGTCGCGTCAGTCATGTCGGACTCTTTGTGATCCCATGGACCGCAGTCCACCAGGCTCCTCTGTCTAGGGATTTTACAGGCAAGCATACTGGAGTGTACTGCCATTTCCTCCTCCAGGGGTCTTCATTTAACTTAATTACCTTTAAAGAGGGCCCTATCTCCAAATACAGTCACATTCTGAGATACTGGAGTTTTAACATATGAATGTTTTCAGGAAGGGCATAATTCTATTTGTACAACGTGAACCAGCCAGGGTCAGCATAAGAAGCCGTGATATAAAAATATGCAAAGAACTGGGGCTATTATTTTCCCCCATCTACCATAACACTAACAAAACCCCTCAGTGACATGGTTATTACTTTTGGCATTTTAGAGATGAGGGAAAATAAGCCTCAACTGGATGTGAGTTTCCACATATTTGTTTCTTTCATATAGAAATACATTGATTAACTGAAAGGAAAGACAAGAGAACTCTTCTTTTTAAATTTTTAATCCCTTTATAAGAGTAGTCTTTTTACCTTTTATTTTCTCTTATTTGAATGAGGCAACCTAGCATAGTGATCATGTTGCCTGACAATAGCCTGCCTGAATTCAAATCTCACCTTCAACACATACTGGCTATTGTACCTTGGGCAAATTAGTTAACTCTTGTGTGTCTTATCTTCCTGAAGCATAAGAATAATAGTACTACTTACATAGTGTTATTAAAAGATTAATCTCTTTATATAAAAAGCTGAGAATACTGCCTGGTGGGTAATAAATGCCATAAATTCTTTACTATAAAGATAACAGCAATCATTATAACCTTTTCTTATTTAAGATGTAAGGTCTATAAAACATAATTCTTTTTTGAACAGGGTGTTATTAACTTATGATCAGAGAGGTAAGTAAGCTAAACAGTTCAGTTAACAGCATATAACTTACTAACTGGTGCTCTACTGCAGTATATCAAATATCCTAAGAAACTCTCCACTATTGATTAATTCATATTTTTTTGCAAGTTATAATATTTCCATCTCAATTTTCTATAAATTCATGAGGGGACAGGCCTATGTTGTCAATCAACTACTTGAAGTATTTCCATAGCTTTAAACTGATTTGTTAAAATTTTACTGATTTGTTAGGGAAAGGGATAGTCTACCCACTGCAGTATTGGACAGGGAAGCCTGGCATGCTACAGTCCATGGGGTCGCCAAGAGTTGGACACGACTGAGTGACTGAACTGAACTGCACTGATTCATCAACAGGTTTTTCTCCTTTCCATATCATTTACCATACTGAGGTCAGATTCAGATTCTGAAAAAAATCAGTTTCATTTTAATACTCGTCTATTCAAGCTTTCAGTGGTTCTCCAGGGCCAAAAGGGAAATATTCCAATTCCTTATTCTGGCATACAAAACAGTCCACAGAATAACTGCCTCATTTCCCACAATTCCCTGTTGCGATCTGCACTTCCTACCACCATTATTCTGCTCACACTTATCTGCCATATGCATTCTCTTTTTATTTACTTTTTTCATGTAAGAATCCTTTCCCTTATGCTAGCATCAGGATTTGGCATCTGTGGGTATTTTAATTCATTAGTTTTCCACATTATCTATGGATTTTCTGTTAGGGATGATAAAAATTTGCTTTCTAATATTGTATTGTTATAATTATTGGTTATGTTAATTATCAGTTATTAAGTCTTTATACTATGCTTATATAAATGCAACTCTCATTTGAGTGTCATAATGCACTATGGTTATGTTCCCTTTCCCTGAAGGTAATAATAACTTTCTTCCTTATTCATTTGCATGAAAGTGAAAGTTGCCTGGTCATGTCTGATTCTTTGTGACCCCATGGACACGAAATTCTCCAGGCCAGAATACTGGAGTGGGTAGCCTTTCCCTTCTCCTGGGGATCTTCCCAACTCAGGGATCGAACCCAGGTCTTCCACATTGGAAGCGGATTCTTTACCAGCTGAGCCACAAGGGAAGCCCAAGATTACTGGAATGGATAGCCTATCCCTTCTCCAGAAGATTTTCCCAACCTAGGAATCCAACTGGGGTCTCCTGCATTGCAGGCAGATTCTTTGCCAACTGAGCTATTAGGGAAGCCCCATTCATCTTCATAGTTTCCTTTATGCCTATCACTAATTCTTCTCACACCTTTCAAGAGTTTCTTGGTATAATTTTTCACAAAATCAATCACTTTCAATCCTTGATTAGTTCCAGTTTATTTTTCCCTCTGAAACGAGCTCTCAATTTTCTAGTCTAGTTACATTGTTTCCCTATGCTGGAGGAATAGTTTTTATCTTAGAGCCTCTCTTTGCTGTGTTCTTTTTTTTTTTAACTTTTTATATGAGGCATATTAAGTACAAGTAATTTCTAAATGTAGTTTTCTTAATTTTACAATAATTGGTGAATTGGCCCCAGATCTTTAACTTTGATCAGTAAATGTTGACTATTTTAAGCCACTTTCTTTTTTTAAAATTGAAGTATATTATTAAATTATTTACAATGATGTATTTGTTTCAGGTGTACCGCACAGTGATTCAGTTCACAGTGTTCTCTTTCAGATTCTTTTAAAATGTTAAATATTGTTCCCTGTGCTATACAGCAGTAGGTCCTTGTTGGTTATCTTTTTTATGTATGGCAGTGTGTATATGTTAATCCAAGCACTTAATTTATTTTGCCTTTCTCCCTTCTCCTTTGGTAACCATAGATTTGTTTTCTATTATTGTGAGCCTATTTCTGTTTTGTAAATAAGTTCATTTGTAAATTTTTTTTTCAGATTCACATATATCATATGAAATTTTTCTTTCTCTGTCTGACTTGTGTCACTTAGTAGGATAATTGCTAGGTCCATGTATGCTGCAAAATTAACCAGACATATAGATCAATGGAACAGGAGAGAAAGCCCAGAGATAAACCCACACACCTATAGTCTCCCACACACCTATAGTCTCCTTATCTTTGACACAGGAGGCAAGACTATGCAATGAAGAAAAGACAGTCTCTTCATTAAGCAGTGCTGGCAACAGTGGACAGCTACTTATGAAAGAATGAAATCGAACATTGTCTAATGACATATACAAAAATAAATTCTTTTTGTTGCATTCTTGAAATTCCCTTTGCTATCAGGTCAAGTCCCTTAGGTCAAGCCCTGGTCATGAAGATTTGGAGTAATTTATTTGTTTCTCTATGCTTCTTTAGCATGAAGATTGGAAGTGAAGAAAATTTTCTGTAACATTGAGGGTTCTGAGTCACTAAATTCTGGTAAAGGAAGATTTTACTGCAGCAAATTCTAGTGTTTTTAAAAATTTGTGAACATAATCTCCACTTAACAAAAAGATATTAGCTGAAACTGAGTCTTAAACATATCATTAGATGAAATTAGAATTTCTGTTTTTTTATATAACCCTTTGTCCTCACACTGCATAACTTTCCTCGAGGTGGAAGATGAGATAGATTCTGTATTTACTTTAATGACTAGTGGCTAAAAGAAGCAATCATAAAATCCAATGAACAAAAGAAAGATTATTGTGGGACAATTTCCTCTCCAGATCATTTAAACAGATTAATAAAAAGAATATTTACTACCTACAATTGTATCACCTTAGCCATGGATGGGATGACTTTAACTTTTTATGATAGTATAAAATTCATTTTTCACCTTTAAGTCCCCTTAAGTTGTCCCCATTGTACGATGAAATAGCTGAGGGGTGAAATGTGTTCAGAATTAGTATTTGTGCGTGTATGCATTGTATGAGGAAAGAGGAAATAACTGAGGTGCTTCTAAATGGTTTAAGTGCCTGACAGTATTTCTCACCTTGTCAGTTCTCAGCAGCAGGCCTCTAGGGCGATGTGAGTCTGGGAAAAAAGCATGGAAAACAAATGAGCTTCTGTTTTGGAATCAGTGTTATTTTATGTTTTGTGTGATGTTGCCAGAGATACTTTTATGAAGCGATCTTTAAACCAAAACTTTGGAGAAGCAATTTTTTGTTTTGCCTATCTTATGATCTACTGCAAATCTGTAGCATTTGAGTTTTTTTCCCTCTCCCTCTTTGTCTCCCACCCTTCACCCCTGCCTTCCATCCCTTCACATTTTGCCTTTTCTTTGCATCTAACATGTATTTGTTGAAGTTCTGCTGTATAGTAGGTGATATCCTATGTGTTGGGCTTCCATAGTGGCTCAGTGGTAAAGAATCCACCTGCCAAAGCAGGAGATGTGGGTTTGATCCCTAGGTCAAAAAGACTCCTCTGAAGAAGGAAATAGCTACCACTCCAATATTCTTGCCTGGGAAATACCATGGACAGAGGAGCCTGGTGGACCACAGTCCATTGAGTTGCAAAATAGCTGGACACGTTCAGTTCAGTTCAGTTCAGTTGCTCAGTCATGTCCAACTCTTTGCGACCCCATGAATCGCAGCACACCAGGCCTCCCTGTCCATCACATGACTTAGTGACTAAACTATAACAACATTTTATGTGTAGGAATATAATGGAAAAGAACACAAAGTCATTGACTCTAGGATGTTTGTATTCAGTCAGAGGTAGGGTGGAGAAATAGGGGGGTCAGGTTTGACAGAGTCCACCAATTTCCCTTAAAGCAAAAATACTAATTCCATCAACTGGTCACCTCAAAAATCTATTGTCCTGAAAGTATCCATCTGACAACTGAGAAAATCTTTGATGTTTGTTTTCTTAGATGAAATTATAATATCCGATTTCTCTTGTGGACACCAAGGAAAAATTCTGTGCCTTATGATCTCTTGCTTTGTATGCTTTTGGATGGGCCATATCACACACAACATAATTATATAAGAGCTTATTATCATTCCTATAAACTAGCTTTTTTTTTCCCCTAAAGTTCCCTATTTTTTCCAGTTATCCTGATCACAAAGATTTGAAATTCCTGGCATTTCACTGGGATCATCCTTCATTCTCTATTTGCCTTTGAACATTCATTTCCATTCAGTCACTAAATCCTGACTTTTCTTCTTTCACTTGTTTATTCATCTCATCTCCCCTCATGACATGTATCATATCTCTCTAGTAGCTCTTCAGCTGGTACATCTCTGCATCCACTTGGCCTCTTCCTACCAACAAATGCTGGCACAAATCCTCGTCTAAAGATTTAAATTATCCAATTTGACTAATGTTTAATCTTATGATCTTACCTTTCAGTTGTACTTCTTCAGTTTTGACTTCAAACAGTCCCAGATATTTCGTCTCTTCAACATTTGTTGACTCAAACATTGACATGTGTTCACGTATCTTCCCCATAACCAAACTCAGGCCATGTGCCAAAAATCTGCTTAACCTCCCAACTTCCTGGCTCGCTGGCCTGCCTAAGGATTTCAACTTGACATCTGCTTTATTGGCTTAACATTAACTACATATCAGTTCTAATCTTATCCTATGAAAGTACAAACTGCATGTCTTAAATGGTAGACATGCTCTTTGATCCTGTAGAGCATAGAGTATACACTCAAAAGGCTTGCCATTATGGTTCATGAAGAAGTGATTTTGTATGGCTTGGTCCTTGAATGAATTGCAGAAATAAGTATCAGTGTTTCAGTGGTAGCTGCAGCTTGAACAGTCTCCTTCTAGGTATAGTGTAGAAGGCACTGATGGCTGTGACCTCATCTTTACGATGTGTCTGCCCCACAGAGACAAACCATTTACTCATAAACTTATTTCTTTACTCAATATAGATTCAATGCCAAGCAGTATGGTAGAGACTTGAGTTACAAGAGCAGTTCAGTTCAGTTCAGTCACTCAGTAGTGTCCAACTCTTTGCAACCCCATGAACCACAGCATGCCAGGCCTCCCTGTCCAACACCAACTCCTGGAGCCCACCCAAACTCAGGCCCATTGAGTCGGTGATGCCATCTCATCCTCTGTCGTCCCTTTCTCCTCCTGCCCCCAATCCCTCCCAGCATCGGGGTCTTTTCAAATGAGTCAGCTGTTCACATCAGATGGCCAAAATATAGGAGTTTCAGCTTCAACATCAGTCCTTCCAATGAACACTCAGGACTGATCTTTAGGAAGGACTGATTGGATCTCCTTGCAGTCCAAGGGACTCTCAAGAGTCTTCTCCAACATCACAGTTCAAAAGCATCAATTCTTCAGTGCTCAGCTTTCTTCACAGTCCAACTGACTAGATGGACCTTTGTTGAAAAAGTGACGTCTCTGCTTTTTAATATGCTGGTCATAACTTTTCTTCCAAGGAGTAAGCATCTTTTAATACATTACAAGATAAATAAGATCTAATCTCTTCTTCAAAGCAGCTTAATATCTGAAAGAAGAGATATGTATTGAATGAATATATTAAATTATATACACAATTAAAATACATATTTTATGATTATTTTGAGGAATAATTGAATAGGTGTATTCAAAGGGCTTAAAATAGTGCCTAGCAGTTAGAACACATTACATAAATGTTTGTTTTAATCTTACAATGAACTTTAATTATGTTCAAGTGTTCGGGGGCAAAAAGTTTCCTCTGCATATAAATGTTGCTTGTCCATTCACAGACTCTTGTGAGACTTCAACTAGGACTCTACTGATTCCATGTTCACTCATTCAAAAAATACCTTTTTTTTTTAGCATTTTTTTTGTATTCTAAGACTATGATAGACACAAGGGGAATAAAGAAAAATAATCCAAGTTCCTCATCTTCAGGGTTCTCACATGTTTATTTGTCTAGCTTTGAGTAATGGAAGCATTTAAAAAACTGGACTCAGTAAACTCCCTGAATTTTACTACAAGTGATAAAAAAGTAAGCATTTAGATTTTGTTTGAAATTAAAAATGCACTTAAATTATTAGGGAATGACCTGGGCCTGTACACATTTGGTTAAGTATTCTGTACTGTCTATATTGACAGGGTTACAGCAGTATAAACCACATATAATTCAAATGTAACACTAAGCTTCAGAAGAGCCAGATCATCACAGAAAATATATTTTTAATTATCACAGGTTTCATTATTAAGCATATTTTCCTAAATCCTTAGAAAATTGGTTATGCATAAGTGGCTAATTTTAATTAAGTAGAATATCCTAACAATTTATAAAATATAGGGGAAAGAGTAAAAAAGGCTGATCCTAGTTTTATCACTTTCTATCCATGGGCATTGAGTAAGTCATTTAACTTCTTCATTTGTGAAATAATGTGAATAAATGTCATGCAGGGTTGATGACAGGATTACCAGAGATATTATATTCAAGAACTCACTAAATTGATGGGACATAGGAAATGTTAATCATATTTTCAGTAGGAGTAGCTGTAAAAATACACATGTATATATGGCCAAACCATCCATATGTATGCATGAATCTGACAGTTGCTCAGTCATGTCCAACCCTTTGTGACCCTATAGACAATACAGTCCATAGAATTCTCCTGGCCAGAATACTGGAGTAGGTAACCTTTCCCTTCTCCGGAGGATCTTCCCAACCCACGGGTTGAACCCAGGTATCCAGCATCGCAGGCAGTTTCTTTACCAACTGAGCTATGAGGGAAATCCCCATATGTATGTATAAAAGACTTTTTTATTCATATTACTTGACATGAATCCACAGAGGATTTGAGAGAATTATTTCCTTTGATGTATGGCAAAATTTTTAACACATTTTCCTTAATGTAGGGAAACATGTTTTAACACATTTTCCTACCTGTAGGGGTTATGTTACTTTGTTGTTTATGACAAATTACAGAGAAAACCGTGTTCACATGTATACTGTGGATACACAAATTCTTTTTTTTTTTTTTTGGTTAGCTCATTTATTTAGTTTTTTAATTCTCCATACAAGATTCAACTATACTTTGTTTATTTATTTTTTGTTTCTAATGAGAAGTCATGTTTATTTATTTATTTTTTTAATTTTACTTTACAATTCTGTATTGGTTTTGCCATACATTGACATGAATCCACCATGGGTGTACATGCGTTCCCAAACATGAACCCCTCTCCCACCCCCCTCCCCACAACATCTCTCTGGGTCATCCCCGTGTACCAGCCCCAAGCATGCCATGTCCTGCATCGGACATAGACTGGCGATTCGATTCTTACATGATATTATACATGTTTCAATGCCATTCTCCCAAATCATCTCACCCTCTCCCTCTCCCTCTGAGTCCAAAAGTCCGCTATACACATCTGTGTCTTTTTTGCTGTCCTTACTCAGCCATTAAAAAAAAAATAGATACACAAATTCTTAAAGGCAAGGATGCTTGGATACAGTGAGGTGTCCAACATACAGAGAAGTTCTAGTGATTTCTAAATAACTCTATGGACTAAATTTTAATATGCTTTAGCTTCTTGGAGGTCAGTTATCTATGACAGCAATGACCGCAGGGTATTCCTTCATCTTTATTTTGTGGAAGTTTACTTAACAATCTTGCAACAGCAAATTGTCATATGGCATGCTTTAAGAGAGTGGTGTGATATCAATTTGTTAAGCATGATTTAAGAATAATAAAATCCATTTGCCCAAGATGTGATGGGGATGGTGAGTGACAGAGGAGCTACAGGTTCCTTCTAATTTCACTTACTATTTGACTTACTAAACAAGGGTATTTCCTCTGTGAATTATACTGAAGGTTGGCTTTTCCTTTAGTGGCTGGAGGACTCCCATCAAAATAATTTAATGATGAAAATGAAGCTGGTCTAATTGAATTCAGTATGAACTAACAGTCATCACCTTAGGGTAGGTTTAGCCCTTAGCAGTTAATATTCTGCTCTGCAGTTCAGCTTTGTGGCAAAGCCAGGAACATTGTCATTGCAGGCTTTAAGCTCAGGAAGATTTCTTGTTTTTTTAATATAGAAAATGGGAGGCAGAGCAAGCGCCCAAAATTGAGATAAATGTAGGCACTCACCTTGACCACTTAGGAGGTTTTAAAGACTGACACCTCATCAGCAAGTAAAAATTAACTCAGTAGGTCTCAATAAAGCTGATATCAAAAACTAAAAGTCAATTTTTTACTTTCCCTTAAAGGTTCCTGTTCTCTATTTAAAGAACTAAACCAAACTCTTGACTTATCCTTCTTAAGAAGCAATTTAATGAGTATCAGTAAGTTTCCCAAGTCTCTGACATGGAATTTACTTCAAATTGATTTTTAAAGATTGGGCTGGAAGCTCTAAGGACAGAATTCCCTAAGTCATCCTGCTCTGAAATACTGTGTTCACCTCACCATTGTCTGATCCTGTTTCGTTTAACCAATGATATTTTAAGGACTAAGATTCAGTCTTCCATTTCATTTCACTGGGTCTCTGAAAGACAATCTAATGTTAAAATTGGCCCATTATCTAGGCTGATCTAATTTGTGCCTTAAAATGACTTTGGAAATAAGTTTTGATTAAAAAGTTACATCAGTGATGCATTTTCAGTATCACAAAGCAAAACCTATTTGAAGAAGTTATTTCTACATGCCAGATTGAGCAGAAGCCTTAATTCCCCTTGGTAACTGTGTAGGCGAAAAGAAATTAGGGAGCCTGGTGAATAAACAGGAAGCCATAAAAATCACAGACATCTTTGCTATCTGTCTTGTTTTTCCATCAAATGGATTGTGCAGTCAAAAATTACAACCACAATCGAATGTAAAGTATTTTAAGAATGAATACACACATTTATTTTTTCTCCAAAATAACTATTAACAACCAAGAAACATATGCTTCAGTGAATGCTTTTAGTTGAATCATAAACTACATTTCCAACAACTGTCTTTTTGAAACCAGTTGAGACAGCTACATAAGAGTATGTTAAAGCAAATCAACCTCTCACAGAGCCCATCTGTGACTTCCCAGCGAGTCTCCAAGTACTTGCTTTCTCCAAAATTACTGTAAGCTGTACAGTTGCTGTCTTGTTAGGGGATATCTTGTTCCACCTTTCCAGTGTGTCCATCCTCTAAAACTTTAGGAGAAAATTAAGATCCTCTTTTAACTAGGTGTATATGTCATAGTTCATCATGGAGAAGCTGATGAAGATACTGAATTTTGCAAAGACTTACTGTCTCCCATGATTGGATGTTTGCTATTTGCAGTGTTTGATATGTCATATTAGGAGGCCTAGGGAGATAAGGCCCCTCCAGCTGCCAAAAACAACATGGAAATATTAAAACTGAAAAGGGGAGGGAGCTGGTGTTGGATGCTCAATGGGGTTGGAGAGGAAGTAAGAAGGAGCCTCTGCAATGTGCCAAAGTCTAGTATCTATAGTTAAAGCTGGATCTGGAGGCAGATGTGCCAAGTATCAATTCAGTACAGCAGAGCTGAGGTCAAGAATTTGAGTTCCATAAAGGAGTGGCTGTGGAAATCATATTGGGGAACACAGCATTCCCAAGCTGATGGTGGGGAAAAGAGATGGAACAGTGGCCTTCCCGTTTTCACATTCCTGCATCCAAGAGCAAGGAACAGAGGTTGGCAGAGAAAACCAGAAATAAGTCTCCAAAATAAACACTTCTGCAGAAGCTTCAGGAACTATAGTTAGGGGTTTCTCATCTATTGGGGTGGAAGAGTGAAAGGCAGCAAGGGAAAGAAGGGCACAAGCTCCAGAACCCTACATTTCTCCCATTGCATTGACATCTCTCAAGGTACCCAGAGTAGACAAAGTTCATAGTGGAATTAGTCACAACAGCCAAAATAAGAAACATCCCAAATGCCCATCAACTTATAAATAGATAAAATATAGCACACTCATATAACGAAGTGTTGCTGCTGCTATTGCTGCTGCTAAGGCGCTTCAGTCATGTCTGACTCTGTGCGAGCCCATAGATGGCAGCCCACCAGGCTCCCCTGTCTCTGGGATTCTCCAGGCAAGAACTCTAGAGTGAGTTGCTATTTCCTTCTCCAATGCATGAAAGTGAAAAGTGAAAGTGAAGTTGCTCAGTTGTGTCCAACTCTTAGCGACCCCATGGACTGTAGCCCACCAGGCTCCTCCATCCATGGGATTCTCCAGGCAAGAGTACTGGAGTGGGGTGCCATTGCCTTCTCCAACGAAGTGTTAGTTGGCCTTAAAAAGTAATGAAGTACTAATACCCAATACAACATGAATAGTGAAAGCATCAAGCTAAGTGAAAAAAAAAAAAAAGTCACAAAAGGACAAATATTGTGCGATTCTATTTATGTAAAATACCCAGAGTAGCCAAATCTGTAGAGACAGAAATAGTAAAGCAGGGGTTGCCTAGGTCTAGGTGTCTTGGGAGGAAATAGACTGTTAATACATATGGCGTTCCTTTTTAGGGTAATGAAAAACTGAAACTGATCATGGCAATGGCTGTATAACTCCATGGATATACTAAAAACCATTGAATTGTGCACATCAAATGGATGAATTGTGTGGTGTATGAATTGCATCTCAATAAAGCTGTTTTTAAGAAGGAAAAAGCAAAAACAGAAAAGGAGTTTGAGTTCCAGAAGAAAGTCAAGACTGAAATTAGTTAGAGGGTAGGAAAGCATTTATTCACTCTAAATTCATTCACTGTTATGATGAAGCATCTCTTGAGGAGTTATAGTTCTGCTTTTACAAGACTAGTAGATTTCCTGCTGTATTGGATGTCTAGTGTTCTTACTTACAAAATTTTAGATGACAGATCACTTTCTTGAAAGTTCAGGGAAGGCAATTAACTCAGCATCAGTTCAGTTCAGTTCAGTCGCTCAGTCGTGTCCGACTCTTTGTGACCCCATGAATCGCAGCACTCCAGGCCTCTCTGTCCATCACCAACTCCTGAAGTTCACTCAGACTCACATCCATCGAGTCCATGATGCCATCCAGCCATCTAATCCTCTGTTGTCCCCTTCTCCTCCTGCCCCCAATCCCTCCCAGCATCAGAGTCTTTTCCGATGAGTCAACTCTTCACATGAGGTGGCCAAAGTACTGGAGTTGCAGCTTCAGCATCATTCCCTCCAAAGAAATCCCAGGCTTGATCTCCTTCAGAATAGGAACTAGTAAAAAATAACAAAATTTTAATTTTAGTGCAAATATCTATGCTAATTCATATGTATGTTTTTGCATGTGCTGAGTTACTCAGTCATGTCCAACTCTTTTCGACCCCATGGACTATAGCCTGCCTGGCTCCTCTGCTCATGGGGTTCTCCAGGCAAGAATACTGGAGTGAGGTGCTATTCCCTTCTCCAGCGGATCTTCCCAACCCAGAGATCGAACCCAGGTCTCCTGCATTGCAGGCAGATTCTTTACAATCTGAGCCACCAGGGAAACCCTAATTCATATACAGGAATCGAGTATTCCTTATGGTTTAAGAAACTATGAGAAATTGTTAAAAGGTGGACCCTCCTTGAAAGCTAACTTCTTGTAGGTAAAGGACAGATAAAAGCCATACTTGTGACCTGTGACTCCCTTAATTTTTCCTGCTTCTCTTCAAACCCTGGCTCTGCTCCACAGTCAGATGTCCAAGCTTAATCCACAACCCTATTCTTGGCCAACAGCAGGCCCCTTGTTCTCCCCATGATCAGAGATGCACAAACCAGTACTGTGGTCTGTACTTGGGAAAATGGGGCTGGGGAAGGGACTTTCAGGCCCTTAAAGTGGATTTGAGGGCATTTTGGCAAGACCAGGATTAGGAATACCTATGGCAACCCACTCCAGTATTCTTGCCAAGAGAATCCCATGGATAAAGGAGCCTGGCAGGATACAGTCCATGGGGTCACAAAGAATTGGACATGATTGAAGTGACTTCACACAGCATGCATAAAATATAGTTGGTGATAGACAGGGAAGCCTGCCATGCTGCAGTCCATGGGGTTGCAAAGAGTCAGATATGACTGAGCAACTGAACTGAGCTGAACTGAGAGTATAGTTTAGAACAGAAATATGGAAAGAGGCTGTAGACTGGGAGTGTGAGGGGGCAGGGAAAGGCTGAGGGGTGAGCTCTAGGTGGGCATGTTCACTTGGCCTTATAGACCTCTTGTCTCACAGAGAGGGGGACAGCTGGACAATGACCAGAGAAGGGAACTTTACTGAAGCCTGGAGTCTAGACTAGGGGCTGCAATTGCCTGGGTCTGGAGGTGAAACTGCCTCATGAATTTCTTACTGTTAACAGATAACTTGGCAAAGGAATCTTTCGCCATCTGGCATCTTTGCCCATATTATTTTCTCTTAATGTCTGTCTCATTTCAATCTCCAGTGACTTTAAAAAAATTCTTGTTTTTCCACCCAAACATATGACCTGTTATTCTTTATATTATTTCCTGTGCTGTCTCCTCTTTGGGAAAAATCTGTTTTGTGCTCCTAACAATTCCCATCCCTTTACTTAATACCTATGAAAGCTAAAGTGCTATAATGACAATAGTAAATAGCAACTGGGCAACAATTAAGATCCAGGCCAATTGATTTCCAATTAGTTATCCTTCAGTTCTTCAGTGTTGTCCAGGTTCAACGGTATTTGTACTCGATCTGATTTAACATGCTGATTTGAGTACTGTTTGACAAAGCTTGAAACCACATGTCCAGTTTATCCGTTCTCATTTTACTAATATTAATGGTGAGGTCAATGACAGGCACTGTCCTGAGTCTTGAAGATATGAGGTAAATAAGAACTTAGCCTAAAGAAACTCATAGTTTGGTGGGGGGAATGCTCACACAGTGGTGGGAAGGATGGTGCTAACTCAGTTTGGAAGACACACAGCGAGGCAGATTTCCATGAAAATATGACAACAGACCTGGGTCTTAAAGGATGCTTACATTTTTGGCACAAAAGAAAATGGACAAGGTGAAGTAGCTGACAGGACAGAGGCTTAAATCCCTGCTGTGAGCAATTGGCTTAGGTTATCTGAGTCTCAGTTTCATCACTTGTTAAATGACAATAATAATACTGGACAGGGATCCCATGAGGATTAAATGGGATAAAGCATGTGAAATCCTCTTGTAGAT
This sequence comes from Oryx dammah, assembly GCF_014754425.2. Taxonomy (NCBI): domain Eukaryota; kingdom Metazoa; phylum Chordata; class Mammalia; order Artiodactyla; family Bovidae; genus Oryx; species Oryx dammah. Next base: position 8,263,463 of record NW_024070201.1, read on the forward strand.
GGCTTTCCTTTGCAGAGAAAAGCATTCTCTGATCAGAAGGCATTATGAACAAAACTGTCATGTAGAGGTCGGGCCCCAGGCTATCGGTCACTCTTCTCCTCCTCTTCCCAAATTCTGGTCCATAAAAGAAATGGGAAATAGACATGGAAGTCAGGAACAAATGAAAATATCAGTCTTATTACTGGTAAACTGAGTTGGAACACTCAGCTGCAGAACAGCTGGAAAACTGCAAATTTCTTCTCAGATTCAGAGCTCAGGCTGAAGGCGTTTAAGAAAGTAGCATATTTAAATTTTAATGGCAATCAACCAAACATAATATGTTGAAATTCAACAATCAGGCTGGGCCAAGAAATGTGTTTGCCATTTTGAAATGAATTGACTACTTGGGAGTTATGGTAGCTTGTAGTACTGTGGACAAATATTTTGTTTCCTGTCTTTGCTGTGTCAATCTTTGAGGGAATTTTATATATCTCTGTTTTACTAACCTTAGGAGTAAGCCCAAGAGTGGTGTGGACAATGAGGTTGTGATGGATGTGGCATGTGTTATTTGCTAGGAGAAGCTTTAAAAAGCCTATTTGTGATTTTCCACATCTTTCTTCCCTCTGCCACCAATATAAGCATTGTTTCAGACAGAGGCTGCTCCACAAGCTTGGGTTCTGGAGTGAAGATGATGAAGAGCAAAGCAGTGGCTGATGCCTGACAGACCCTAAGATTCCTGGATTATTTATTACTGCAGTAAAACCTAGCCCAGCCTAATTAGTTGTAAAATCACATCACACAGACATTTAATATTTAATCCAACAGGTCAAGTTTCTTTGTTACATCTATTCTTGTCTACATTTTGCGGACTTGCGGGGAGATCTGTATAAAGTTGTTCAGTTCCTGTTTGGCTTGTTTTTGAGATTCTGCACATCGATGATTTTGCATGGTAATTTCCCAACCATTGAAACAACCAGCCCTGATGAGAAAAAACATTTAATTTGTCTCCATTTCATCTAATTATTTTGCAATATTTTAAATACTATGTATTTGAATTTTCTACCTTAATATGCAACATATGCATTTGTGATATTTATCCCATAGATTGATCTTTGCGTGCATATTCAGTTGTGTCTGACTTTGTGACTCCATGGACTCTAGCCTGCCAGGCTCCTCTGTCTATGGGATTTTTTAGGCAAGAATACTAGAGTGGGTTGTCATTTCCTTCTCTAGGGGATCTCCCCGACCAGGGATTGAACCCACATTTTCTGTCCTGGCAGGCAAACTCTTACCACTGTGCCACCTGGGGAGCTTGTAGATTAGTCTTTATCTGCGACCTATCACCGACCAAAGGATCGCATCTACTATGTGCTGTATCCCTGCATAAGTTAAATCAAAATAACTGCCCAAATGAAAAATGTAGTCAAATGACCAATTTAGCATTCTGTAAATTTTAGAAAAAAATTTCTGATTTTGCATTTTGAATATAATTGCCCTACTAATAATATTGCCAGCCACAGAGGCTATCAGTTGTTACATAAGTACATTCCTAAACCAGTAACAGAAATTATGTATCAACTGTTTAAGATAATGTAAACAAATTCCAAAGAAACAGGAAAAGTAGACATAATTTTGATGAAATTAAATTTGAGATATGATCACTTACATGAAAAGAATGTGATCATGTGTAAATGGCATAAAGACTGTAAACTATGTATAGCAAGTTGCTGGCAGAATTTAGAATTAATGACAGGAAGGCTTAAATGGGAAAAGGATTAATATGGCATTATAAAATAAGTGAAAAAAGATCAAGCTGGCCTCTGTATTGTCACTATATTCAAATTATAGTTGAAGAACTGCATTTCTATAATTAGGGAATATCCCAATGGAAATTAGAAGACAGTACAATGTAAATGTTTTTTAATGACTATTGAGTTCTTGCAAGTGATATTCTCATTAATGATGCTAACTGTGTAGGCTAACACTTCTTGTCACATTCAACAAGATCAAAGTTCTGCAAGGATTGTTTCATTTGAATTTCAGTCTGTGAGGAATAAAAAGGTAAAACAATTAAGGTCCACACACCCTAAGGTAGGCATAAGTGCAGTTAGCTCCTATACATATAAATCAGTCTTAAAGAAGAACTTTCTTTTACCTTGTGAAGTCTGCATGATTCAGAGCAGTGATGCTCAACAGAACTTTCCCTGATGATGGAAACATCCTGTGTCTGCTCTTTCCTTCAAAGTAGCCATGTGTGGCTATGTGTGGCTATTGAGCAAAGCAATTGAAATAGACCTAGTGCAGCTGAGCAAATGATTTGAAACTTTTATTGAATTTTAATTGACTATAATTCAGTTTTAAATAACCAGATGTGGTTCCAATCTACTTTATTGGTCAGTGTAATCTAGAGCTATCTCATTTAAAAGCTTTGTGAAAGTCGTCCAGTCATTTCTGACTCTTTGTGACTCCATGTACTATACAATCCATGGAATTCTCCAGGCCTGAATACTGGACTGGGTAGCCTTTTCCTTCTCCAGGGGATCTTCCCAACCCAGGAATCAAACTGGGGTCTCCTGCATTGCAAGCCGATTCTTTTACCAACTGAGCTATCAGGAGAGAGCTTTAAAAGCTATAGATTAAGCTTATTGCCAGCACATTCTCTGTTATCTTTCCAAATTATTTCTGCTGAAAAAAAAATTTAAGAGAACCAGACCTTATTCTAAGAGAAAGATACTACCAGCCATGTTTTCAAGTACATCCCATGTCCCAAATGTAGTTAACTAATTTCCATAGATTTTGACATTTAATTATTTATATATATAATTATTAAAGTAAACATTCTGGTTTTGTTAGGTAAAATGATTTTTATCTATCCAGACATCCCCATCTCAGGTTTCAGGATTCTGGGCCTTTCTTATGAAAGCTCTTGCTTCAGCTTGGGAGACTCGCCAGGGCTGAGAACTCAGCCTTTCTGAATCTCTGCCTCTCTTCCGACTATGTCCAGTGACTGATTTTTCTCTGTCTGTCTTCTTTCTTCTGGAGATGAACATCACTTTAAATACTGCCCTTTGACTCTTTCATTTTGTTTAAAATTGTTGATTAACAGGTCTGAACCTGGCCATTTTCTCTCTTCAATAAATCAGTGGCATTTGAGTACAGCCACCAAATTTCATAGGCATTAGAGTTGCTGTTTCTCCCTGATCTCTCAAACTCATGACATTGCACAAGCTACCACTTCCCTTTTGCCTGTGTCCCTTCTGGGTCCAGAAGAGATGAAATTTTTAGCAGTTGTACCTTAGATCAGGCCATGAACTATAAACAGAATACCCAGCACCACTGATAGGCCCTTCTTGTCATCCAGCCAGTGAGTGAATAATTTCAGAATCCCTGGTCACAGTCTCTGTTTCTTAGACCACTTCCAATACCAGCTATGTTTGGTCAAAGTATTAGGAGACATTACGAGACGTGGGATGGATTCCTCAGTTCAGAAGATCCCCTGGAGGAGGAAATGACAACCCACTTCCTCTCCAGTATTCTTGCCTGGGAAATCCCATGGACAGAGGAGCCTGGAGGGCTATAGTGTAGATAGTTGCAAAGAGTTGGACACGACTAAAGCGACTTAGCACACACACACACTGACGTGGAACCTGAGACGGACATCTTTTATCAAATGATTCATTAAAGGAGGAGGATTTGAGAGGGAGAAATAGAGCAAAAATTCAGTCTCATTTGGAGACTGGCTTCAGTCTTATCCTCCAGGGAACCTCTGGCATACACATGGTCCCACAGAGCCTATCCCACTTTGAATTCAGAGGGCTTGGCCCTTTGTATTCCCTTGTTTCCCTTTGTGTGTGTGCAATCAATCAATCAATCAACCAGGTGTTCAGTGTTGCAGGGGGAGGTGTTCCTTCTTTGGTGAAGATACCAGTTGTGAGTCATTCTCAGTCAACATTCATAGCAGTTAAGGTTGGGATTGGGGTATGTGTGTGTACACCAAATAGTAAAATTGTTCAGGGAAAGATTCTAACAGTATCCACTACAGTAGGACAAGTTTGTCTCCTTCCTTAGTAGGTTATTCAGCAAGATAAGTCGAAGACTTAGCCAGGGGCTGTGAGCTAAATGCTACATGCACAGGAGGATTCTTTACATATCATCACATGGCTATGTTTCTTTTCAGTTATTCATTTCAGAGATGATTAGAGAGACTCATTATATCATAGGACTAACCTGTGTTCTGGGAATAGAACAATGATTAAGTTTATAGATCATGAGCAATAGACTTGTAAGTGGGTGATTGTAGGGAAATGTGAGTAGGTACTATCAACATGATGTGAATCAGTGCAAGCAGAGAAGGGAGAGATGAGCAGTGGAGCATTAGAGTTCATAGAGAAGTTGAAATGTGAGCTAAGACTCAAGAGGTGATGAGGAGCTTGTCAGACACATTACCCTAGTTATATAGCAATCATGTACCTCAATGCCTGTACCTAAACAATTTTTTTTTCCTTTTTTATTCTGGTAGGATTTAAGGGAATGCTTGGATTAAGATCTTACAAAGGCTATAGGATATGATCCACTATTCCATTCTAGTGACCTGTGTTTGATCCTTTGATTCTATAATGCAGTGTGTTCTTTTGTTGACTTGAACATAGAAAAGATTATTCACTTTCTATTTGCTCAGCATCAGTATTTACAAAGCATCTCAAGTGAACCATTTCACACAAGAAATTGATGGTATGTAGGTGGGTGATGCCTCAGTTTCCCATCAAACGGAGGTTATTTGAACAATGAACAGTTGTTTTCTCATGAATCTGATTCTGATACTGAATCTGAATCTGAATCTGATACTATCTGGTGATAGTATTCCATTGTGATAGACTGTCTCCTGACAGCCTCAGCTGGAAGTTTCTCATAGGACAGAGAAAAACTGGTATTAATCCATTAAAAAATCCAGTGGTGAAACTGAATATAAAGCAGCTTCTATAGCAATAAGCTTTGCAATCTCTCTCCACAATTAGTTATTTATCACACTCAAGGATATTTGCTTTCCATTTTTCCTACAGGGCAGCTGATTGGATATGTTCATTAAATGGGCAAAGTCAAATCCATCTTTTGAAAGCACTGTTGGAGTTAATTGAGGAGTATGTTAGGGCTTGATCTGAATGACTCTGTCTATCAGATGCTGTTTCTTGTACAGCAAACAGATGAATGCAGATGGTGAAGCAAAATTACTTATTTAGTTCTTTCTGTTTCTGAACTGAAACTCTTTACCTCCTTTTTGTTTAATTTAATTTATTTTTTTTAAAATGAGACTTCTCATACTGCTTCAGGGACACATTGTTATTCTTTCAACAATTGAATACTAGGGATATATACTAACCAACAAAGTAGTAAGGAATTTTCTTCTAGCTTTATAAAAAGCTGTACTTATGCTATATTGATTCTTTATAGTGTCAGCTAAAGCATCACTGATAGGAAAACTCCGTGGGAGTATAAAATACTTTTTTTACAGGGCATGAAATACTGTGATATATTCTTTTTTAAAAAACAATTTTCTAATTGAAGTTAGTTAATTTACCATGTTACATTCATTTCAGGTGTATAGCAAAGTGATTATTATGTCTATACATGTCTATACTGAATATATATATATATATATATATATATATATATATATATATATA